>NC_084740.1:68876282-68931282 GCF_033978785.1 Entelurus aequoreus
GCATGCTAACGTTTTATGATAGCATTTCAGCTCATTTTGATTCTTTAAACCTTAAATTTATGGATTTTGAGACAAGTCTTCATCATGCAAGTATGCCGACTGTTCCCATTACAAGAAACTAATATTAGCATGCTACGGTTTTATGCTAGCTTTTTAGCTTCAGAGCACAGACAGCGAGCCCATCTCTTATGTTGAGTAGAACAAGTGTTAAGGTGACAGTAGGGTTGTTATTTCCTGTCAAGAAGACCCTTTCCATATTTGTAATGATTTTGTTGTTTCCAGGAGGGTTCCAAGGGTGCGGCCACAGTCACAAAGGGCATCCTGGGAAGCCGCACTGGTCCTGCTGCGGAAACACCCTCGAGAAGTCCGAGTGTTTGCCCGCTAGCGTCCTCAACGCCGTCTCTGCCGGCAGCCGCCTGAAAACCGTCGAGCTCTGAGAGGACAAATGGATTGTGTTGGTCCCAAGCAGGAAGTGACACCTCACCTTTTGGAGGTAAAAATGTACCGTATTTTTCGGAGTATAAGTCGCTCCGGAGTATAAGTCGCACCGGCCAAAAATGCATAACAAAGAAGGAAAAAAACATATATAAGTCGCACTGGAGTATAAGTCACATTTTTGGGGGGAAATGTATTTGATAAAAGCCAACACCAAGAATAGACATTTGAAAGGCAATTTAAAATAAATAAAGAATAGTGAACAACAGGCTGAATAAGTGTACGTTATATGAGGCATAAATAACCAACTGAGAACGTGCCTGGTATGTTAACGTAACATAGGCTGACCATATTCTGAAATCCTAAAAAGAGGACACATATATGCGTGCCAAGGCCGGGACTAGGTGAACATTTGCCGATGATACTCGAACTTGCTTCATAAGTAATATATTTTTTTAAATAAAGCATTTTTTCTCCTATGTTGACAGCAGTGTTGGCGCTAGGAATTTTCAAAATGGGGTCCCAGGGACCCCATCAAGTCATAAAAATGGGGTCCCACAGTAAATTTTTGGGGTACCACTTTTTTGTAAGCGTTTTGAAAACAAATGACAAATGTATGCATTATCCGGTTATATCTCACGTTCTATATTGTGTTTTGGAAAAAGGTTGTCATAAACGTTACTTAATTCATTAAAAAAAAAAAATACAAAAGAAAACAAATGTGTATACATATGTAAATGTATCAGTTATAAACATTCATTCACTTTCTTCTTTCCTTCATGGATCTGAACTTTACCGCTGCTGGTAGTTTTTTCTGTGTTTTTATTGAATAAGTTGTAGGTGTATTTATTTCAGTATAAAAGTGTAAAAAGTGTTTTGCTTGGGTCATGAAATGATGATAATGGTGTGCCAGGGCATACATACATTTTATATTTAACACTTTAATCTCTGGAGTCTACATCAACTTCAGATCTATCCCTCATTTCAAAATGTTTTAGTTTTTTTATGTTGTGTTTTTTGTTTGTTTGTTTTCCGCCCTTTTTTGTCAAACAAAACTATGGTTTTTATGGCAAACACACAAAATATGCAAAATCTTCCACCAAAAATATTTTTCTTAGTGGAATATTTGATGTGACGTAATGGGAACCTTGGATAGGTCAATAATTCATAATAATATTGATTTTGATTCAATATTATGTTTTGAGCAATGACAGTTTGAAAGAAAAAAAAACAGCTTTGTTTTATTAGTCAACGTTGCAACTTTTTCTAAATTACATTTCACCTTTAAGCTTTTTTAGTTCACTTTTGTTATGTTTTTGTTTATTTTAATAGTATTTTTAGAATGTGCCGTGGGCCTTTAAAACATTAGCTGTGGGCCGCGAATGGTACAATAAAAAAAATCTGCGTCCTTTCTGATTTCAATGCGTTAAAAAGACACAAAAAGTGTGTTAACGCCAACACTGCTTGACAGTACAACAAAATAAGTCACACTTATATTCTTGTAACATTCACAGTTTTGGAAAAAAAAGTGCAGAGGTAGAAACATTCAAAATAACCTCTTGTATATAATTGCAAACATAAATAATGCCTCAAAAGAAGTTAATTACATTTAAACAAAAAACAGCAGACGAGCTCTCGCCCTGCACAGCTGTTTTGTGCTTTGTAGTGTCGATATGGGCTTGTAGATCTTTATTTGCCACAGATACATACGTTCCTGCTTTGCACACAGTGCATTCTGCTTCCCATGTGTCACGGCCAGGACCAAAACACGAATACTTTTTCCGCAAATCATCCGTGAAGTTGCATTTACTTTTCGGCATTTCTTGTTTTCATGTCTCTCTCCACTCACTAGCTCTCTCGCTCTGTGTCTCTGCCCCTCCCTCACGAATGTTTCTGCGTGCGCACCTTCACGGTTTGTTTTGTTTAACCCCTTCTTAACTTAACCCTGGACGTACATTGAAAATACACGCAACCCAAATTCAAAATGCCCGACATTTGAGGCATTTAAGAAACCCCGCCCGGACACCCCCGCAAAAGAGGACATGTGCGGTGAAAAGAGGACGTATGGTCAGCCTACGTAACATATTATGGTAAGAGTCATTCAAATAACTATAACATATAGAACATGCTATACGTTTACCAAACAATCTGTCACTCCTAATCGCTAAATCCCATGAAATCTTATACTTCTAGTCTCTTACGTGAATGAGCGAAATAATATTATTTGATATTTTACAGTAATGTGTTAATAATTTCACACATTAGTCGCTCCTGAGTATAAGTCGCACCCCCGGCCGGCCAAACTATGAAAAAAAACTGCGACTTATGGTCCGAAAAATACGGTACCTGAAAGTGCCAACAATGACTTTTAAGACAAGAATACATCTTTTTTTTTTAATGACATTTTAGCAATAAAACTCACAGCAGGGCTTTTCTTACTTCTTTTGGCACAGTCATTAATGACATGATAATAATGAACTACATTATGGCAATTATGGGAGAAATTGCGTGTGAATGCTGTGTGTGCGCAAGTACAACAGAAATGCTAATCTTAACATGCTAACATGCTAATGTTGCTATGCATGTGTCAAGTACAGCTGCAAAGTTGGCTAAAAGAGTTGGCATGCTAATAGCATAGTAATGTTAACATGCTAAAAGTTAACATGTATCAAGGTTTATGACTCAGGAGGTGTACGGCGGCAAAGTTGGCTGAAAAGTTAGCATGCTAATGTTAGCATGCTAACAGATAGCATGTGTCAAGTCCCAAGTTAGATGACTCTGACTTGTACAGCTGCAAAGTTGGCTAAAAGAGTTGGCATGCTAATAGCATAGTAATGTTAGCATGCGAAAAGTTAACGTGTCATGTAGCAAGGTTTATGACTCTTGAGGTGTACGGCGGCAAAGTTGGCTAAAAAGTTAGCATGCTAATGTTGGCGTGTTATCACAGTAATGTTAGCATGCTAACAGTTAGCATGTGTTGACTAACAAGTAGAGATGTCCGATAATATCGGCCGGCCGATAAATGCTTTAAAATGTAATATCGGAAATTATCGGTATCGTTTTTTTTATTATCGGTATCGGGTTTTTTTTTGTTTTTTTTGTTTGTTTTTTTAATTAAATCAACATAAAAAACACAAGATACACTTACAATTAGTGCACCAACCCAAAAAATCTCCCTCCCCCATTTACACTCATTCACACAAAAGGGTTGTTTCTTTCTGTTATTAATATTCTGGTTCCTACATTATATATCAATACAGTCTGCAAGGGATACAGTCCGTAAGCACACATGATTGTTCGTGCGGCTGCTCCACTAATAGTACTAACCTTTAACAGTTAATTTTACTCATTTTCATTAATTACTAGTTTCTATGTAACTGTTTTTATATTGTTTTACTTTTTTTTATTCAAGAAAATGTTTTTAATTTATTTATCTTATTTTATAATTTTTTTTAAAAAAGGACCTTATCTTCACCATACCTGGTTGTCCAAATTAGGCATAATAATGTGTTAATTCCACGACTGTATATATCGGTATCGTTTGATATCGGTATCTGTAATTAAGAGTTGGACAATATCGGATATCCCTACTAACAAGTTCACTTATTTTCATATGCTAGCATTTGATCAGATTTTATTTGTATGAACCTTGTCACCATCTAAAAAAATGCTAACTTTCCCGATGCTAATGTGAGAATGCTAATGTTAGCACAATAATTTGTTGAAAGGACTAGTTGGTACAATCCCTGGGGACTCTGCATGGCAGGGGCGTCCTCCTCCCTGAGCCAGGCTTGCACCTGACCGCATACCTAAGTGAGGCTAGGTGACACTGCTGGGAGGCTTTTCCACCATTGGGACACATCTTCAGTTGTGTGCCCCAGCGTCACGGGGTGTTTCGGCCCGGCTTACCACAAGACACCCTCTGCTGAGGAAGGGCCCACCCCAGGGTGATCAAATCCCTGGGTGTGTGTGTCCCATTAGGTGTTAGCCTTAGCAGCCCAGCTGGTGTCACTCCTCCTCAACCACAACCAATGGCTCGTCCTCTCTGCTGTGTTGGCCAGCTCTTTAATGGCCTGTCTGTGAGCCTGCCCCCTGACTCCAACCTCCCTAAGGAGCTTTGCTGTTGTGCTAGCTACAAAGCCCCTACAGCCCACCTCCACTGGGCGCACCCTTACCCTCCAGCCTCTGTCCTGTGCCTCAGCTGCAAGGTTGGAGTACCGCAGCTTCTTGCGTTCATATGCTTCTTCGATGGCATCCTCCCACGGAACTGTCAGTTCAATGATATAGACAATATGGGAGGTTTCAGACCATAGGACGAGGTCTGGACGCAGGGTGGTCGTTGCGATCGCCGGGGGGAAAATTAGCCTCTGATCTAAGTCGACTCGCATCTGCCAGTCCCTGGCTGCATTCAACGGGCTTAGATCAGGATTTGAAGGTCTTGTCTTCAGCTTTTCCCCCTCCCGAACAAACGCTGGTAGGTGTCGGCACACATCCTGGTTGTTGATGGGTTGGGCGTTGATGGATATCCTCCTGCACTCAAGTTTGTCAGCTAGACATCTGAGGACCTGGTTATGTCTCCACGTATATCTGCCTTGAGTGAGGCTGGTTCTACAGCCAACCATTATGTGCTTGAGTGTTGCTGGGGTTGTACACAGGGGACAGGATGGGTCCTTTCCAAACCATTGTTGCAGGTTTATGGGAGATGGTAGCGCATCATATGTTGCTCGAACAATGAAACTCAGCCTGTTGGATTCCATGCCCCAAAGTTCGCTCCATGTGAGTTTTTTCCTTTCAACACCCTCCCACCTTGTCCAGCGGCCCTGTTTGGCTTGTGTTGCAGCTTTGGAACGTCTGGCTGTTTCCTCCTGACGACGCACTTCCTCTACAACCATAGTTCGACGTTCGGTTGCAGATGCCTTTTGCCAGAGAGGAGTTACGGTTCCAAGGCCAAAGCCTCCTCTGCCTTGTTGGACGTGGCCCACTACGTCACGATGGAGCAAAGCTGATTTGGCCTGTAGCACAGCTGTGACTGGGGTCCACTTCCGCCCTGTAACGAGGCAAGGAGCGGCGGCTCTCACTACAGGGTCCCGGGAGTCAGTGAGGGACATCTCCAGCCTCACCTTGGCACATTTGAACTCTTCGACCAGGCTAGAAATTGGCAGCGACAGGGCTCCGTCGCTGTAGAGTCCAACGCTGCTGAAGCACTTTGGAAGTCCGAGCCACTTCCTTACATGCGAGTTCACTAGCCTTTCCAAGCGAGTAGCATGGCTTATTGAGACCTCGTACATAGTTAACGGCCACCGGAGTCTGGGTAGCAACCCAAACTGGAGGCACCAGAGCTTCAGTTTCCCTGGTAGTGCAGTGCTATTAATCTGCCTGAGGCCGTTAGCCGTGTCCTGCCGCAGTTGTTCAAGTTGCTGGGTGTCTCTGAGATCTGCATTATACCATCTTCCGAGGCTCTTGATGGGCTTCTCTAGGAGTGTTGGAATTGGTTCCTCGCTGATGTGGAACCGCTCACCTGTTAGTTGGCCTTTTATGATGGAGATGCTGCGTGACTTGCTTGGCTTGAAGTCCATCCGTGCCCATTGAATGTTTTCCTGAAGTTTCTGCAGCAAGCGTCTGGTGCATGGTTTTGTTGTTGTAATGACGGTCATGTCATCCATAAAGGCTCTAATTGGCGGAAGACGTAGGCCACTCTTGGTCCTCTCACCTCCCACTACCCACTGGGATGCCCGTATGACCAACTCCATTGCCATGACGAATGCCAGAGGGGAAACTGTGCAGCCCGCCATAATGCCAATTTCCAGATGCTGCCAGGAGGTGGTGTTTCCCTCAACTGTTACGCAGAACTGGAGATCCTGAAAGTAACTCTTGACCAGTTCAGTGACTTGGTTAGGTACACCAAAGAAATTGAAGGCCGTCCACAAGATCTTATGAGGGACTGACCCAAAGGCGTTGGCAAGGTCTAAGAATACCACATGTAGGTCTCTCTGTTCTTTTTTTGCAGTTTGTATCTGGTGCCAGATCATATTGGCATGTTCCAAGCATCCTGAGAAACCCTGGATCCCAGCTTTCTGCACCGATGTATCAATAAAGCTGTTTCTTTGCAGGAACGTAGAGAGTCTCTGGGCAAGGACACTAACATAAGCAGGCTAACAGCATATGTAAAGTACCAAGTTATATGACTGAGTTGTACTAATGTACTAAGTTGGCTAAAAAAAAGTTAGCATGTTAATGTTAGCATAATATTGTTCGCATGTGTTGAGTATCAAATTATGACTGAGGTCTATGGCTGCAAAGTTGGCTAAAAAAAAAAAAAGTTAGCATGCTAATATTAGCATGCTAACAGTATGTATAAAGTACCAGGTTTTATGACTCTGAGGTGTATGGCTGCAAAGTTGGCTAAAAAAAAAAAAAAAGTTAGCATGCTAACAGTATGTATAAAGTACCAGGTTTTATGACTCTGAGGTGTATGGCTGCAAAGTTGGCTAAAAAAAAAAAAAGTTAGCATGCTAATATTAGCATGCTAACAGTATGTATCAAGTACCAGGTTTTATGACTCTGAGGTGTATGGCTGCAAAGTTGGCTAAAAAAAAAAAAAAGTTAGCATGCTAACAGTATGTATAAAGTACCAGGTTTTATGACTCTGAGGTGTATGGCTGCAAAGTTGGCTAAAAAAAAAAAAAGTTAGCATGCTAATATTAGCATGCTAACAGTATGTATCAAGTACCAGGTTTTATGACTCCAAGGTGTACAGCTGCAAAGTTGGCTGAAAAAGTTAGCCTGTTAATGTTAGCATGCTAATAGTCAAGCACCATGTCAATTGACCCGGAGGTGTACGGAGGCAAAATTGACTTTAAAAAAAAGTTAGCATGGATTGTTAGCATGCTAACATTAGTATGCCAACAGTTATAATGTAACCAGTACTAAGTTGTGACTTTGAGGCGTACAATGGCAACATTGGCATTGTTGGCTGAACAAAAGTGTCATCCCTACTTTAAATGAGTCACTTTTCCAACATTTTACTGTTACTGACAATTATTAATATTATCACTTTCGCCACAACTAAGAGAAAATACACACTTTTTAAAAAGTCAGTAGTAGTAAAAAAAATAAATAAAAAATTGGGTGTCGCCAGAATGTTACTGTAAAAATAAGTCATACTGTTTTTCCACTTACAATAACTAGGTCAGTGGTTCTTAACCTGGGTTCGATGGAACCCTAGGGGTTCGGTGAGTCGGCCTCAGGGGTTCGGCGGAGGTCAAGACACACCCGACTCATCATGTAAATAAAAACTTCTCCCTATCGGCGTATTATGGAACAATGTTCCCTCTAATTGTCCATCTGATGTGCAGGTGTGTAATTTGTTGTGAGTTCATGCACTGTGTTGGTTTTGCTCTTTGAACAAGGTGATGTTCATGCACGCTTCATTTTGTGCACCAGTAAAAAAAAACATATCACTTTGTCTTGAATTTGAAAAAAAATGTTTTTTTAATTTTTCACTAAAGAAGGGTTTGATGAATGCGCATATGAAACTGGTGGGGTTCGGTACCTCCAACAAGGTTAAGAACCACTGAACTAGGTATTGAAAAGCAGTACATTGTACAGTAAAAAGTGGGCGACTGAGCTGCCAGTTTTTACTGTAAAATTTACAGATTTAAAAAAAAAAAAAGCATTTTTTTTCCAGTACTGGCAGAAATGTGCATTTCATACACTTACAGTAGTGTCACAGTGCCGCACACTTCCCTTTTACACCACTAGATGGCAGAAGAGATTGATTTCTAAGCTTTTCCAGGAGTCATTTTATTATTGATAAAATACACAGTCATGCCTCTACTTCCCTCTATTGCGTTTCAAAAATATATTTATTTTTAAAACATGCTTATTATTTACTCAGAAATATGCCCATTTTTAGCATCTTTTAAAGTTAAAGTATCATTGATTGTCACACACACACTAGGTGTGGTGAGATTATCCTCTGCATTTCACCAATCACCCTTGATTACCACCTGGGAGGCGAGGGGAGCAGTGAGCAGCAGCGGTGGCCGCGCCCGGGAATCATTTAGGTGATTTAACCCCCCAATTTCGACCCTTTATGCTACGCAACTAAATTAAGTGTTTTCAAGGATAAAAATGGCTAAATGAATTATAGTAAGTACTGTATGTACTGTACTGCACAGCTGATCATCTCCTATGCTAGCATGCTAATGTTTTATACTAGCATTTTTGCTCATTTTAAACATAAAAATCATGTTTTTTTTAAACTTGGGGCCACCTTAGAATTACGCAGACTTTTCTCATGCTAGCAGCTAAAATATGCTATTACTTTTATCTTTTTGATTATTTTATTTTAAAACTAAAATGCATGTATTTTTTTAAAACTTTAATTCATTCATTTTTATCCATTTCCACCTAAAATTAAAAACATTGATTTTTATACTTGTATGGAAGTATGCTAACTGTTCCCATGTTAGCATGCTAACGTTAGTACGTATGCTATCATTTAATGCTAGTTTATGACTTGTTAAATAATTGCCGCCATCTTAAAAGTACCGTGTTTTTCGGAGTATAAGTCGCTCCGGAGTATAAGTCGCACCGGCCGAAAATGCATAATAAAGAAGGAAAAAACCATAAATAAGTCGCACTGGAGCAAAGTCGCATTTTTGGGGGAAATTTATTTGATAAAAGCCAACACCAAGAATAGACATTTGAAAGGCAATTTAAAATAAATAAAGAATAGTGAACAACAGGCTGAATAAGTGTACGTTATATGAGGCATAAATAACCAACTTAGTATGCTAACGTAACATATTATGGTAAGAGTCATTCAAATAACTATAACATATAGAACATGCTATACGTTTACCAAACAATCTGTCACTCCTAATCGCTAAATCCCATGAAATCTTATACGTCTAGTCTCTTACGTGAATCAGCTAAATAATATTTGATATTTTACGCTAATGTGTTAATAATTTCACACATAAGTCGTTTCGGAGTATAAGTCGCACCCACGGCCAAACTATGAACAAAACTGCGACTTATAGTCCGAAAAATACGGTAAGTGTACTTCACTTATTTCGCATTTTATCAAATTGTATTTGTATGAACCATGTCACCATCTAAAAAGTATGCTAACTCTCCCGATGCTAATGTTAGCATGCTAACGTAATTTGCTAGTATTTTAGCTAATTATATACATTAGAACCTAAAATTAATGTGTTTTGACACGTGGCGCTATCTGAGAGGTACGCTAACGTTCCCAATGTTATCATGCTAACATTAGGCATGCTGTGTTTTATGCTGACATTTTAGCTAATTTTGACCATTTAAAAATAAAATACATGGATTTTGACACTTAAAAGTATGCCAGCTGTTCCCATTACAACAATTAGCTTTTTAGTTTGGCCCTGTTGGCGGCAGTAAAGCGAGGCTAATTGTAAGTAAAGATGACATCATGGCATTGCAAACATGTGACACCATTGTTTCTTTTTTGGATCACTATTTGGCAGCTAAATACATCCAAGTTAAATATCAATAACAAGGATTTACAATACATCCATGTTACTATGCAGCTTGACTGTGAACGGTACAAATATATTGTGCACCTTTACTGTACTACTATATATATATATATATATATATATATATATATATATATATATATATATATATATATATATATATATATATATATATGCTTTCTGTAGTACTTTACTACACAAGCTTTGTATTCAAAAGAGAACAATTACTACTTCAAAAGAAGTAGGAAGGTCAAGGTCATAAACAAGGTTGAGAAAGTATTTCAAACCTGATGAAGCTTCTTCTATGGCGGCAGACAACCACAGTGTATCCCACCTGGCATCGTTTGTTGCCAAACACTTAGAAGTGTACTGAATGTGTACTTTGTGCGTTTAGAACTTTTTTACATGATTGTATTCCACGCCTTACCCTGCGTGTCCCCTTTAAAATACACAGGCCAACAATAAAAACATGTTTAATAACCGCCATGTTGACTGGCACTACTTCTTTGTGTACAACCAGTACTTATTTGTGTTTACAACCAGTACTTCCATTTGTGTACAACCAGTACTTCCATTTGTTTACAAACAGTACTTATATTTGTTTACAAACAGTACTTATATTTGTTTACAAACAGTACTTCTTTGTGTTTACAACCAGCACTTCCATTTGTTTACAATCAGTACTTCTATTTGTTTACAACCAGTAATTAAATTTATTTTACTAATACTTCCATTTGTTTACAACCAGTACTTCCATTTGTTTACAACCAGTACTTCCATTTGTTTACAACCAGGACGTAGGGAGAAGTACAGAGCGGTTGCGTCTCCCAGTCATACTTGCCAACCCCCCGATTTTCCAGGGAGACTCCCGAATTTCAGTGCCCCTCCAGAAAATCTCCCGGGGCAACCATTCTCCCGTATTTCTCCCGATTTCCACCCAGACAACAATATTGGGGCATGCCTTAAAGGCACTGACTTTGCGTACCGGCCCAGTCACATAATATCTACGACTTTTCACACACACAAGTGAATGCAAGGCATACTTGGTCAACAGCCATACAGGTCACACTGAGGGTGCCCGTATAAACAACTTTAACACTGTTACAAATATGCGCCACACTGTGAACCCACACCAAACAAGAATGACAAACACCTTTCGGGAGAACATCCGCACCGTATACAACATAAACACAACAAAACAAATACCCAGAACCCCTTGCAGCACTAACTCTTCGGGGGACGCCACAACTTGAGTTGATTTATTTTGGAAAACCGTCTTACATTGTTTAATGCATCCAGCGGGGCATCACAACAAAATTAGGCATAATAATGTGTTAATTCCACGACTGTATATATATCGGTATCGGTTGATATCGGAATCGGTAATTAAGAGTTGGACAATATCGGAATATCGGCAGAAAAGCCATTATTGGACATCTCTATACAGTATATAATATTTACTGATATTATATTAATATATTATATTTGTATATATTTATATTATATACAAATATAAGTATAAACATATATGTATATACATATAAAATATATACATTATAAAAAATATAGAGTAGTGAATGGGGAAATATAGGCGTGAGAAAAGTCAAGTGTGGCGTGAGAAAGGGTTAAATTGCGTGACTCTCACACTCAAAGCAGGAGGCCTGACAGCCCTGCCTATGTCTAGCTTGTGTGCTATCGTGTGCTTAGCTGTTGTGTAGCTGCTAGTAGCCTACGGCCTTGCGTGTTTACCTTTTGTAAATGAATAACAAAGAAATGGTCTTTATTGGAGGACATTCATAGGTTAGCTGGCTGTTTTACACATGTAAACAACGGCTGGTATCGCACATGATATCTCATTTTTACACGCAAGCAAATATCACATCCTTGGTTTTTTTTGCTGATATCGGACTATGTTATATATCTAATCAGGATACACGTACTAATAAGCTTTACATCTATAACACAAGGATGTGTTGTCCAGATAGCTGAGCATACAATTACCTACGTTGGATGACTTTTTACGTTGTGAACAATACAAAAATGGCCGCCGCATCTTTAAGATTTGTATCTATGCTGGACTAACAAGTGTACTTTTTCTAGTGTGGACTCACTCTCTTAAGTGACTCTCTTGGTGTTCTGCCGACTGCCCAGGCACTTCACTTCGCTGAGGGCTTTTCCATCCTGCGTTTCTGCGAAACGTACACTTAGATGGACGCGGTGGCTTGCGTGTTTATCCTCTTCTCGCCTGTGGGCCGCAGACATCTGCTGGTTCTTGTGGGGCTGCTCCGTGGACGCCGCATGTTGACGTTGGAGACAAATGACAGCCCTCACTCTTGCAGGCGATCCAGGTCCAGGCTGCAAGAAACACAGTCGAGAGAGAAGATCAAACTTAATAATATTAAGAAAAAAAGCTAGAAAATTCCCGCGGAAATTTTGGCGGGTCTGCTATTTGTGCTGTGAACCTCTGGCCCAGTGTTGAGTGCCAAGGTTAATGTAAAACCTAAGAAAAAAATAGTTATAAAAATAAATTAAAAGGGCGTTTATGTTAGCATAAAAACATGCTAACAAGGGACCAGTTAGCTTACTTACAAGAGGGCGCATACGTCTAAGATGGAGTCAAGTATCAAAAGCCAAGGTTTTTAGGTTCAAATGAACAACATAAGCTAAAATGCTGGCATAAAAATAGTAAAAGTTACCTTCCTTAAAAATGGCATCAAGTATCATAACCCAAGATTTTGAAAGTTTCAGCTTAATAAATGTCCTAAAATACTAGCATAGAACTTTAGCCTGCTAACATTAGCTCGCTAACATGTACATAGTTAGCATACTTGAAAGATGGCGGCAAGTGTCAAAAGGATTCCCAACCAAGTACTGAGTGCATTAATTGACATTTTCAAATATTTGATTTTGTTTTGCTGTTATACATCTTTTTTTTTTTTACTTGGTCTGAGGAAATATTCAAATTTTTTGAGATAGGATTTTTGAGTTTTCTTAAGCTGTATGCCATAATCAGCAATATCAAAATAATAAAAGGCTTGCAATATTTCAGTTGATGTGTAATGAATCCAGAATGTATGACATTTGTTTTTGTTTTTTTAAATTGCATTACAAAAAATAAAGAACTTTATCACAATTTTCTGAGACAGTCCTGTATATCGTTAAAGTCTAAACCAGTGTTTTTCAACCACTGTGCCGCGGCACACTAGTGTGCCGTGAGATATTGTCTGGTGTGCCGTGGGAAATTATGCAACTTCACCTAATTGGTCCAAAAAATATTTTTTGCAAATCAATAATTATAGTCTGCAAATAATGTGCCGTTGCTTAGTGTCTGTGCTGTGTAAAACTTGGCAGGGTAACCACGTAATACTCCATGTCAGTAGGTGGCAGCGGGTAGTTAATTGCTTCGTAAAAGTCGTAAAGTGTCGGGTGAGACGAGGATGGTTTGTTGTGATCCCAATATGCAGACCACATCGGGAGGCAGTGTGCAGGTAAAAAGGTATGTAATGCTTAAACCAAAAATTAACGAAAGGGATAGGCAATGGCTATGCAAAAAGGAAAGTAAAACTGAATTGGCTACAAAGTAAACAGAAACAGAACGCTGGACGACAGCAAAAACTTACGGCGTCCACAAAGTATGTCCGTTCTTGACATGACAATCAACAATGTCCACACAAATAAGGATAGCAACAATGTAAATAGCCTTGTTTGCTAACACAAACCAGGTGCGCGGAATAGCGCTCAAAAGAACACATGAAACTGCTACAGGAAAACACCAACAAAACAGGAAGGGCCACCAAAATAACAGCGCAAGACAAGAACTAAAGCACTACACACAGGAAAACACGAACAAACTCAAAATAAGGCACGACGACCCGGTGGAGTTTAATTTTTTTTAACTATTTCTGCTGGTGGTGCGCCTCCGGATTTTTTAAATAAGAAAAATGTGCCTTGCTTCAGGTTGAAAAACACTGGTCTAAACAACCAAACTTTTAACGGACCCCCCTGCAGTACCTCCGACTACCTTCTAGGGGTCGCGGTCCCCCTGTAGAAAGCCTCTGCATTAAATCTACAATTGTCTATAAGGCAATACCGTAATATATGTGGCAAATTTAAAAGTAATAAATAATTATTCTGCCGTTTTATCAATACCATATTTCATATAAATGACTAAAACAACGGCAACTGATTGTAAATGGGTTATACTTGTATAGCGCTTTTCTACCTTCAAGGTACTCAAAGCGCTTTGACACTATTTCCACACTCGCCCATTCACACACACATTCACACACTGATGGCGGGAGCTGCCATGCAAGGCCCTAACCACGACCCATCAGGAGTAAGGCTGAAGTGTCTTGCTCAAGGACACAACGGACGTGACTATACGTTGGTAGAAGCTGGGGATCGAGCCATGAACCCTCAGGTTGCTGGCACAGCCACGCCGTCTCCATTGTAGTAGGTTTAACTGTGGAGGGACCGAGGTCCAATGTTAAGAACACACTCTAAAAATATATGTGTTCATTCATCACTAAATTGTAGAGTTAATATTATAGTATGACGTGAGGACATTTTTTACTTGTCTGGGTGTGATAGAGAGTAAAACGCTTCAATCCGATTTTTTTAACGTCTATTTTAAGTACAGAAATTGTCACATGGTCCCTGGCGCGAGTGGTTGCCTTTGGAGGAGCAGCCGGGGAAGCTTCACTCTTATCAGTCCGCCGCTTGGGGACCACAGAGCGGCCACTCGCTGACAACTTCCTCGCCCCTTCTTCCTCCTAACCCGGACGTGGCTTCCCAAAAGCCACGGGGAGTCGACCGTCGTTTACCGTTTTGGTATATTTTTTTAAAATCAGCGAGCAGAACCGGGTTACGATGCAGGCACCCGGTACTGCTTCTGGAGCCCGGGCACAGGTGGATTTCCCCCCCAGAAGAGCGATGGCGATGCGGCACGGCAGCGTCTAAAGACCCGCCTCTGTCCGCGGAGCACCAGCGTTAGCAGGCTAGCGTTAGCCACCTAGCATTAGCGAGCTAACGGAACCAGCCCATCAGTCTGTGTAGTGTAGACGTCACCTTTGCCTTCCACTCTCAACGACGAAATGACAGCCGGATAAGACGTCCTTGGGGATATAATCATTATTTATTCCTCACGCCATGTTCCTCGTCGAGTATTAACCCGGTAAGTGAGTTATTTTTCCAGTCGTTAGCTAGCGGGCTCTCTAGCTAGCATTGGCTCTCTGCTAATCAGCAGAATGAACTTGCTGTCAGAAGACGTCATGGCAAGTGCAAACGCCGGATTGCAATCAGTTTACCATGATTATATTAATGCACCTGCACGGTGATGTGTTAATTATGTAATGTTGCTGCGAGAAGTGACATCGATGATGACCACCATCCATCCTCCATCCATCCAGTGGACATTCTGCTTTGCATGCACCGTCACGATGTTTACAATCTCGCTTCAACGATTCCACATCCGGCAAATGTCTGCACCCGTTCACCCCCCCTCTACCATCAATTCTAGGACGAAACTGTCTTTTGAGAGCGAATATTTCCTGCAAGCCTACAAGTGATGCCAATGCAGTAAACAGAAGTTAATGCATTCCACTGGTCCATATATTAGGCACACCTAACACACTTAAAATGTTCAGACCTGGAATAACAAGCAGATTGCAAGTAAAGCCATCATAATCCAAAACACTAGTAGAAGACCAAAGAACGCATTTTTAAAAATGTAAATAATCAACAATAGTTGTTGTTCATTGAGTATGTCATAGTCAGCTCCACATCACACATGTAGTACATAATATGCATACATATCTCCAGTGTACGGTCTTGTGCTCAATGGCAATATTATTTCACAAAAAAGAAAATACAATTTAATTAAGAAAATTAACTAATTAAATTAGTGGTGCTAATTTTGGCGTTCAGTTAATGTTGAGCCACAAGCGGGAAAATAGTGAGCAGGAATGCACAAAGAGAAGGGTGTATTACAAATGTCCCATTTGTTTAAAAAGAAGCATAGTGTTTAAAGTACATTTCATTAACGCAAACTAATTGTGGTAATAAGTACTTAAAAAAATATCTATCTATCTGTGAATACCCCAATATTTATAGTCCAAAACCAGGAGGGTGTGCCTGGGCAGGGATGGTTTCTCCCTATCGTAGTGAGAAAAACAACTGTTTTGATGCAAACAAGCAATCCTAACGGTCAAAGCCAACGACAGGCACATCTAATACACTTAAAATGTTCAGACCTGGAATAACAAGCAGATTGCAAGTAAAGCCATCATAATCTAAAACAGGAGTAGAAGACCAAAGAACGCATTTTTAAAAATGTAAATAATCAACAATAGTTGTTGTTCATTGAGTATGTCATAGTCAGCTCCACATCACACATGTAGTACATAATATGCATACATATCTCCAGTGTACAGTCTTGTGCTCAATGGCAATATTATTTCACAAAAAAGAAAATACAATTTAATTAAGAAAATTAACTAATTAAATTAGTGGTGCTAATTTTGGCGTTCAGTTAATGTTGAGCCACAAGCGGGAAAATAGCGAGCAGGAATGCACAAAGAGAAGGGTGTATTAGGAATGTCCCATTTGTTTAAAAAGAAGCATAGTGTTTAAAGTACATTTCATTAACGCAAACTAATTGTGGTAATAAGTACTTAAAAAAATATCTATCTATCTGTGAATACCCCAATATTTATAGTCCAAAACCAGGAGGGTGTGCCTGGGCAGGGATGGTTTCTCCCTATCGTAGTGAGAAAAACAACTGTTTTGATGCAAACAAGCAATCCTAACGGTCAAAGCCAACGACAGGCACATCTAATACACTTAAAATGTTCAGACCTGGAATAACAAGCAGATTGCCAGTAAAGCCATCATAATCTAAAACAGGAGTAGAAGACAAAAGATAACACATTTTAAAAAAATGTGAATAATCAACAATAGTTGTTGTTTATTGAGTATGTCATAGTCAGCTCTACATCACACATGTAGTACATAATATGCATACATATCTCCAGTGAACAATCTTGTGCTCAATGGCAATATTATTTCACAAAAAGGAAAATACAATTAAATTAAACACATGAACGTTAACGCATTAACTATAAGTTTCTTAACCATAAGTGCTAATTTTGGCAATCAGTTAATGTTAAGCCACAAGCGGGAAAATAGAGAGCAGGAATGCACAGAGAAAAGGTTGCATTACGAAAGTCCCATTTGTTAAAAAAAAAGCATAGTGTTTAAAGTAAATTTCATTAACGCAAACTAATTGTGGTAATAAGTACTTCAAAAAAAATCATATCTATCTGTGAATACCCCAATATTTATAGTCCAAAACCAGGAGGGTGTGCCTGGGCAGGGATGGTTTCTCCCTATCGTAGTGAGAGCAACTGTTTTGATGCAACAAGCAATCCTAACTGTCAAAGCCAACAACAGGCACACCTAATACACTTAAAATGTTCAGATCTGGAATAACAAGCAGATTGCAAGTAAAGCCATCATAACCTAAAACAGGAGTAGAAGACAAAAGATAACGCTGTAACGATACGTTTTTTTAAATTGGTGCTAATTTTGGCGTTCAGTTAATGTTGAGCCACAAGCGGGAAAATAGCGAGCAGGAATACACAAAGAAAACGGTACATTACGAAAGTCCCATTTGTTAAAAAAGCATAGTGTTTAAAGTACATTTCATTAAAGCAAACTAATTGTGGTAATAAATACTTTTAAAAAAACTACTCAGCTGAAACATTGATATAACTGTGCTACAAATTTTACTATTTTGAGTGTTTTCCATGCTTATGTTGACATTTCCTTTCTTTTCTACCTTGATAGGTGAGGGGATTATAGTTTTATAAATATATAGTTTAAAAAAAAAAAAAAAAAAAAAAAAATATATATATATATATATATATATATATATATATATATATATATATATATATATATATATATATATATATATATATATAAATATATATATATATATTTTTTTTTTAATTTGAATTTTATTTATTTATTTATTTGTGGCAGACGTAATTCTTTCGTGGCGGGCCGCCACAAATAAATGAATGTGTGGGAAACCCTGCAAAGATGCATCAGTTATTATCATAACAATAAATGTAGTATTAGAAACTGTCAAGTTATCGAATCAGCAATGGCGATGTTTTAGAGGCTACAATTATTGGTGGTCGTGTCAACAACAGCACCACATGAGCATTAGCTCTGTGTTTTCTGTGCTTTCCCCTCGGCTTTTGGACAGAAGTGAATAAAAAAAGAATATCTATCCCCCCACACGCGGAAGCCATTTGGCAACTGCTCGTCTCTTTGGCGAAAGAGATGAGTTTTTTACCCCACCCGAGAGACAAGTGGGGCGCTCACCCGAGAAGGGTGCAGGGCGGCTGGCATAAAGTGTTGATGCGGCTGAAAATTTGAGTTTTGTCCCCGTAAACATGATCGTCCCAGACAAACGTTCTTTTCCCTCACGATGACATCATTTCTCTCACTCAAATTCCGCCTTTAATAGTATATTCTGCTTCTCTTGGCCGCCTTTCCTTTAACGGGGAAATTATAGCTCCCTGTGCTCCAAACCGATGAGAAAGGAATAAAAACTTGATCCGAACTAAGGTTACGCAATATAGACGATATACGATATAGATGAAACATTCTCGCTGTTTAACGTAGGCATCTTCAACGCATTTTAGGGTCCATGCTAGCGGCTAATGTCCCTCCATTGTGCAAGGTCGCTTCTAAATCACTAATCCTCGTCGCCATGGTGGCGAATAGTTAAAGTTAAAGTACCAATGATTGTCAAACACACTAGGTGTGGTGAAATTTGTCCTCTGCATTTGACCCATCACCCTTGATCACCCCGTGGGAGGTGAGGGGAGCAGTGGCCGCGACCGGGAATCATTTTTGGTGATTTAACCCCCAATTCCAACCCTTGATGCTGAGTGCCAAGCAGGGAGGTAATGGGTCCCATTTTTATAGTCTTTGGTATGACTCGGCCGGGGTTTGAACTCACAACCTACAGATCTCAGGGCGGACACTCTAACCACTAGGCCACTGAGTAGGTGGGTTTCTTACCACTATCATTATCACTGGAGCACACACAATAGGAGGATACAAGAAGGCATGCAAACTGCTACGTTAAAACTTTTTGTATGTAAACAAGGGTGGGCAGAGTGAAGCAAATATCAACAGTAATGATATTAAGTATATAATCAGTGTACGGTCGATACCACAGTTACTAGGTCGATCATTTTTATCATCAATATTTTGTTATTCTTTACAAACTCAGGAAATCAAAGCCAATGGCATTTTTCGTTTTGCATTATTGGACTTTATTATACATTTTGTATGTCATTAAAGGCCTACTGAAATGACATTTTTTTATTTAAACGGGGATAGCAGATCCATTCTATGTGTCATACTTAATCATTTTGCGATATTGCCATATTTTTGCTGAAAGGATTTAGTAGAGAACATCGACGATAAAGTTTGCAACTTTTGGTCGCTGATAAAAAAAAGCCTTGCCTGTACCGGAAGTAGCGTGACGTCACAGGTTGAAAGGCTCCTCACATTTCCCCATTGTTTACACTAGCAGCGAGAGCGATTCGGACCAAGAAAGCGGCGATTACCCCATTAATTTGAGCCAGGATGAAAGATTTGTGGATGAGGAACGTGAGAGTGAAGGACTAGAGTGCAGTGCAGGACGCATCTTTTTTCGCTCTGACCGTAACTTAGGTACAAGCTGGCTCATTGGATTCCACACGCTCTCCTTTTTCTATTGTGGATCACGGATTTGTATTTTAAACCACCTCGGATACTATATCCTCTTGAAAATGAGAGTCGAGAACGCGAAATGGACATTCACAGTGACTTTTATCTCCACGACAATACATCGGCGAAGCACTTTAGCTACGGAGCTAACGTGATAGCATCGGGCTTAACTGCAGATAGAAACAAAATAAATAAACCCCTGACTGGAAGGATAGACAGAAAATCAACAATACTATTAAACCATGGACCTGTAACTACACGGTTAATGTTTTCCAGCCTGGCAGAGCTTAACAATGCTGTTGCTAACGACGCCATTGAAGCTAACTTAGCAACAGGACCTCACAGACCTATGCTAAAAACATTAGCTATCCACCTACGCCAGCCAGCCCTCATCTGCTCATCAACACCCGTGCTCACCTGCGTTCCAGCGATCGACGGCGCGACGAAGGACTTCACCCGATCATCCGTGCGGTCGGCGGCTAGCTAATACACCGATCCCACCTACAACTTTCTTCTTTGCAGTCTCCATTGTTCATTAAACAAATTGCAAAAGATTCACCAACACAGATGTCCACAATACTGTGGAATTTTGCGATGAAAACCGAGCTTTTTGTATTGGATTCAATGGTGTACCAATACTTCCGGTTCAACGATTGACGTCACGCGCATACGTCATCATACATAGACGTTTTCAACCGGAAGTCTAGCGGGAAATTTAAAATTGCACTTTATAAGTTAACCCGGCCATATTGGCATGTGTTGCAATGTTAAGATTTCATCATTGATATATAAACTATCAGACTGCGTGGTCGGTAGTAGTGGGTTTCAGTAGGCCTTTAAAAGGGAATAAGGAAATCATTGACTGATATCGTTACACTGCCACCTTATGTTTTTGTCTGATTATAATTGCGATTAAAAATTGAATCACCGCAATCTTGAAAATGTGAAGTATCAGCATTGATCAATCACACACTTCCAGCTTCACAATAATAGCGCCACGCTCGCATCCAGTCTAACTTCCGTAACAAAATGAAAAGTCGTCGCATATTACGATCATGCTTTGTCAAAGATGTTTTGTAATGTAATCTGTGATATTCAACCTAAATTAACATTTTCTGGCAGATTGAAATACATTTTATATTATTTTTTAACCCTTTGTGGTTGATGGTCCGCAATTACTGAATGTTTAGCAGGCTGAGTATTACATTTTATTATAAAATAGAGAATGTTAAAACATTGTCGTGCAGCAAAATTAATCTGGTTATCTTGTACAACATGTACAGAATATTAGAAACATTTATTTAGGTAGAAATGTCACAGATTACATTAGCAAACATCTTTGACAATCAAACCATGGTCGTAACAATCCACATTTTGTGTTATTAATGTGTGAAACTGCTATGTAAACCATGGAAGTGTAGCTCCTTCTTTGAACGCAAGTGCTCCTACAGCAAGAATACGGATTCTGTATTCCTAAAAAATATAAAATCTGTCAAGACACGAACGCTCTGCAGGTAATATTTTTATTGTCGTTAAAACTATTATTTTGTATGTAATTAATTGTATGTGAAGTATCAGTATCAGCATTGATATAACCGATACAGCCCCTGTATTTACTTGGTATAAGTGATTTTTACTTTTGAACAGAAGTGTAGATATAAACATGTTTATGGAGGTTATTTGTGTCTTTATTACAAAAGCTTATTTTTACACTGCATTTATGTAACTGAATTTTTTGCATTTGAATTTTGTGAACACATTTTTTTTTTTACATGAAATTATCCTGATAATTTCATTGGAAAAAAAAAATGAGTGTATAAAAATTCAGTTTAAAAAAATTCTGTGTCGAAACATTCGCTGCTTTAAAATGCAGGACTCACTTCCGGTAAATTAAGACAGAAGCAATCAATCCTGTCTTAAAAGCAGCCAATGAGGTGTCAAGTATGAGGTCACGTGACACGGGTCTTGCAAAACAGCATAAAAAAAAGGCAGTTAACTGAGCTACCTGGGCTTAATACAACATAATTAACATTTCGATGGATATTTTTAAACTATAGAAATGATTTCAATGGTTATAATCTGCACATCATTTTGTTTCAATGAAATCGTCAGCATAATTTGATGTAATAAAAGTAAGTTCACAAAATTCAAATGCAAAAAAATTCAGAACCGTGTCAGGTCAACCGAGCGGTTTGGATTGTTTTCATAAACCGTTCCCTCCTCTGTATTTAGTATACATGTCAGGAGTTCGTGGCATGTTTGCATCATAACTCATGATCAGGTTTTAGTGCTTACACGAGAGAAGCCGCCACTATTGACGACCACGAGGAAAAATACTTTTATTAACACGAGCAGGCAGCATGGGCATACGGAAGTTGATTGAAATGACAGTTATGATTTATGGGCTGGCGGCTCGCTGCTCTCTAAATGCTAACGAGTGTGAGGCGATGCTGCCTGGATAAAAAATCTTGAGAGGAATATGAAATAATGTTAGAAGATTAATGTACCAATGTCAGATCCTCACACTTTTGTACAAATTGTACAAAGATTTTGTACAAAAGTGTCAACTTTTTTGTCATATTAATGTTTCTTGTAAAACTGCCATGTGTGTTGACATATCATTTGAGCAATTTTCTTTATTCAAAACAATGACTCATCCCATGAAGTGACATTTTTTCAAAATAAAATGGCTATTTTCCTGTAAAATTACCACTACATTACAACTAACTGCATTCGAGTACACATACATTATTTGACCTATTCTTTAAAAAATAAAATGATAACTGTACTCTCGAAAAAGAGCAAGTCATAATATTTTGAATTTATTAATTGAAGATTGATATTTTTTTCTCGTGCTATGGTGACACAATCTATGCAATTCCAACTTTTTTCCTTACCTTATTGTCTTACTAGTACTAGTTTTCGCCAAAAAAGTTTTTTTCCTGTAAAATTCCGATTTCATGTAATATGCCATCTTTTTCTGTATATTTTATTTATATTTATTTTGACTATGTTCTCGGCAGGGAAATAAATAAACACTACATACCATTTTATACAGACTATAGAGCGTACCCACTAAATTTTAGGAGAACATTTTTCCTTATATTAGCCGCACCAGACTATAAGCCGCAGATCTATACGTTGTGAAGTGAGTTATTTACACAGAAATATTTTGGAAATGTTACATACCTTAATCGTTTCCCAACGATCTATGTAACACGGCAGTAAAACAGCTGATCCAACAAAACAAAAGTCATCGTCATGGACCCACTAGCTGCGGAAGCTAGCTCTCCAATCAGCTAAACAGACTCAATAACTCCACAGTGACGTTTTGGGTAATTTACGAAACTGAAACAATACAAAAAAGAATGCCATTGTAAGTTGATAATACTAACACACACTTGTAAATGTGTTAGCATGTTAGCTAGCGCTAATGAAGCTAGTTTGATTACATTTAATATAGCACATACAAATATGCATGAAAACTTTCCGACAGACATCACACATGGGACGGTTTAGTAAGTAAGAATTGTTTTAGTTGTATTGTAAAACTTACAAACTTTGCTGGGAGTGATGAATGAAGAATCCATACGAGTAGAAACACTATGGATGGCTAAAAGACAGACAGCCCTTCTACTTTCGGTTGAAAGCGCAGTCTAAACAGAAGGGTACTGCAGCACCTGCAGTGAGCGAACTCGTCCAAAAAATGGCGCCACGGCACAAACAATAACACACCCTTTATATGTCTTTTTTTTTTTTACTATTTGCATTATGGCCATAAGCGAAGAAAAATCCATAAATTAGCTCCAGTCTTATAAGCCACAGAGTCAAAGCGTAGAAAAAAAGTAGCAGCTTACAGTGCGGATTTTACGATAATTCTCATAAAACTGCAACTTTTTATAGGCGTAAAGTTACGACTGTATTCTCATAAATTGGTCATTAAAATCTTTTTACACAATTTGTACAACTTAATTTTCTTGTAAGAGTTAGACTATTTAGGCCAGTGGTCCCCAACCTTTTTGTAACTGCGGACCGGTCAACGCTTGAAAATATGTCCCACGGACCGGGGGGGTTTAAAAAAATATATATATATATGTATATTTTTTTTGTGTCATTAAAAAATGCAATCATGCGTGCTTACGGACTGTATCCCTGCAGACTGTATTGATCTATATTGATATATAATGTAGGAACCAGAAATATTAATAACAGAAAGAAACAACCCTTTTGTGCGAATGAGTGTAAATGGGGGAGGGAGGTTTTTTGGGTTTGTGCACTAATTGTAAGTGTATCTTGTGTTTTTTATGTTAAATTAATAAAATAAATAAATAAATATTTTTTTGTCATTAAAAATTACAATCATGCAGACTGTATTGATCTATATCAGGGGTGTCAAACTCATTTTAGATCGGGGGCCACATGGAGAAAAAAGTACTCCCAAGTGGGCCGGACTGGTAAAATCATGGCACGATAACTTAAAAATAAAGACAACTTCAGATTATTTTCTTTGTTTGAAAATAGTACAAACACATTCTGATATTGTACAAATCATAATGTTTTTTTGTTTTGTTTTTTTCAATTACCTATTGCGGTTAATAGTATATATACTTTATTTGTCGTTATTTTTATTTTCTGAATACATTGTGATAATGTTCATCAGTCAACTCATTGGTGTTAATTTTCAATCTATCAAGATACAAAACTTATATCAAAATCAAATGACAGTATGTTATATATGTAGTTTGATCATTTTCTTTGACTGATGTACTAACATAAGTGGTTTATTTTGTACATATGTAGCATCATCTACAAAGATACAGAGAATTGCTATTGCGACATCTAGTGGACACATTTAGAACAGCTGTTACTCTCATTCAAAAATTTCAGGTACATTTTTGTACTTAGCAAACTCATCCCGCGGGCCGGATAAAACCTGTTCGCGGGCCTGATCCGGCCCTCGGGCCGTACGTTTGACACCCCTGATCTATATTGATATATAATGTAGGAACCAGAAATATTAATAACAGAAAGAAACAACCCTTTTGTGCGAATGAGTGTAAATGGGGGAGGGAAGTTTTTTGGGTTGGTGCACTAATTGTAAGTGTATCTTGTTTTTTTTTATGTTAATTTAATTTTAAAAAAAAATATTTTTTAATTTTTTAAATTTCTTGTGCGGCCCGGTACCAATCGATCCACGGACCGGGCCACGGCCCGGTGGTTGGGGACGACTGATTTAGGCGATATTTTCTTTGGCCTGGAAGAGTAGGACTTTAATCTTATTCTCACAGAAACATTTTTCTTCAAATAAGAAATGTTTACGATTGTGAAATGTCACTTTTTTCTTGTGGTATTGCAATGTTGTTATGTAATAAATACCTTTTAACCTTAAACGGTATCAATGATAAACTGCAGTAAAACTCACAACTGTTAGTATTACTTGTATACTATTTGCCAGCTAGCTTAGATGCTAACTTGAATACAAGAGACAGTGCACAGAAGCAATACAACATAAATCACACGAGGACTGTTACTTGGACTTAAGTTGTTACTGTAACATGAATATTGCCAAATTATATATTTTGGTATGTATTTTTCTTGTCATGGCGGTTGATGTGCAGTATATTGAAGCCCAGGTGTGCTTGTGTTTTGGCAGGACGGTCATGCCTCTCCTTTCCACGTTCACCAGCCTCTCCTCCACCGAGGAACCACTCCCTCTTTCGCTTTCCCATCCGGCCGTCAGCAGCATGAGATAATAAAGTGCAGCAGCTGCCGCACGCCGCCACATACGACACCCGCGGCGCTTGTGAAGACGCCGCCCTCCTCCTCCCCTGTGCCTCGCTAAGCCCCCGCCCCCAGCAGCCTCGCCATGACCACGCCGGCGCTCCTGCCGCTGTCGGGCCGCAGGATACCCACGCTGTCGCCGGGCGCCTCCTCCTTCCCGCACCACCGGGCCACCCTGAGGCTCTCGGAGAAGTTCATCCTCCTGCTCATCCTCAGTGCCTTCATCACGCTGTGCTTCGGCGCCTTCTTCTTCCTGCCCGACAACTCCAAGCACAAGCGCTTCGACCTGGGCCTGGAGGACGTGCTCATCCCGCACGTGGACTCGCCCAAGGAGGGCAAGCACGCTTCGGGACAGGTGGTCATACACGGGCAGGGAGGACACGACGAGCACAGGCACAGGTAAGGAAGTTTATCTGCTGTTTGTGTGACACGACACACCTTGTAAGACAACACAGATGTGGTTCCAGCAGTCATGCCAGACGTGATTTGAGGTTTCTAAATGAAATCATTATTTGTCGCTCCACTGGCCCGGTTCGGTTACGTGTTTGTACGTGTCCATTCCTACAACAGTTTTAGGCCAAGCGTGTCCAAACTACGGCCTACGAGTTCAACTACAGCTTAATTTTAAACATCCGACAGCCGAATTGCTGCAAGTTAGACACCATTTTGTGGACACTGAGTAATTCAGGTTAATGATCATGTATTGCACTTTGAAGTGTACGCTGCACAGAATTGTCTACATGACCCAATGCAAACCACCTTTCCCACTCATGGCCCACCGTTTACACTAAGCCGGATAAGGTTATCCAGGGTAAATCACACCTAACCTTGTCCGTGTCCACACACAACAATGCCACCGTTTAAGACCCCCTCCCCCTCCGCCCGCCGGCGCAGCGCGACCTAATACGCATGCGCGGAAAATGCCTACGTCATAGTTGCTTTGTGTGCAAGTTCTTAAATGTAACTTATCTGAACAATATCCAGTGTTGTGGTATTTCAGTGAACTGGAATCCAGTGTGCTGTGGGATCCTATTGTAGTGAATCACATCTGAGCCATCATAAATTAATAAAATCTTTATTCGACACGTAAACAATGTGATAAAGAACATTTTACATCAATCAATGTAGGAATCTAGATATTTGGTCAGGACACTCCTCACTCTTTTGCCTTCATTGTCCGTTCGTTTTTGGTGACTTTGTATACCCTGGACCTAGACCTTGAGTCCGCGACATACATGGCGGACAATAACTGATACAGTCTGCTTTGCCAGTCCAAAAGCATTTGCCGTTTTCCCTCGAGGGCCAGGTAATTCAAAGCACACGCTACCTTTTTTATCACATCCACAGGAGCCCGCATTCTCATTGACTCTTCGACAAATGGTCAAAGTTTTCCGATAAGTACAGTGTTTCCCATAAACTGCCAAGATACCTGTGGCGGTGGGCGCATGGCTATGGGCGTGGTCACCATGACATCATCGAGTAATTTGCATAATTTACTACAATGATTTGATTTTCTCTAAAAAGGCTCAAAAAATGTATACTTACTAATTAATAACAGTTTTGTTTTAAACGTCCATCCATCCATCCATCCATCCATCCATCCATCCATCCATCCATCCATCCATCCATCCATCCATCCATTTTACAATATAATTACAACACTTTATGTACATATTTATATACAGATTTGAACAATAAGTTATTCACTGAAATATATTTATTACTTGTGGTTCTTACAAAAAATATATCTTATAAAATATAAAAGCTAAAATGTCTCAAAGCTCTGCCCCTTTAATTAGTGCATACTAAATAATTTAACTTTAGCCTACTACTACAACCATATTATTTACCAGCAACATAAAGTGAAACAGAGGCAGAGGTGTCCTGCCACAGTCAGTAACAAATAAACAGAAAACAGTAGTGGTGGTAGATAGACACAGAGCTTCATCAAACATCTGATCCACTGAACAAAGAGCTCCAAAAATCTTGAACTTTAGACTCCCATCAGCTTTACTCCCTACACTTAACCTGCAGACTTTGCACCCTTTGTTATATACACATGTTGTGTTTCTAATATAAATACACTTAATAAAGTCAAATACAAATAAGGCAACAAGAGAAGTGTCCTACACTTCTCTTTTGTAAAGTCAATCTGAACAGCCGATATGGGCATCTACATCAACTATATGATTTGCCTGAGAAGCTGGAGAGGACAAAAAAAAAATAATTTTTTATTCATTTATTTTTTTTATTTTTTTTATTTTATTTTTTTTATTTGTGTCGGATGTAATTCTTTCGTGGCGGGCCGCCACAAATAAATGAATGTGTGGGAAACCCTGAAGTAGAATCACAGCTGACCTGGACATTGGAAAGTTCTCTTGCCGTCTAAGAAGTGTTGTATCCGAAATAGCTGCAATCGCTTTCTCTTAAGGTATTCATGTGTGATTTCCACAAGCGTCTGTACATGTAGAAGAAGGAGAAACACGGGCGTGTCTGGATGACTCGCCTTCATATTTCCAGTGGTTAGCTCCGAGTTACGAAACCGCTTTATTGTGAAGCTGGCTGTGACGTGTTCTTTCTGACGTCACTTCGTGTGTGGGGCACATACTTGCCAACTAGGGGTGTGGGAAAAAATCGATTCAAATTCGAATCGCGATTCTCACGTTGTGCGATTCAGAATCGATTCTCATTTTTAAAAAATCGATTTAAAGGCCTACTGAAAGCCACTACTACCGACCACGCAGTCTGATAGTTTATATATCAATGATGAAATCTTAACATTGAAACACATGCCAATACGGCCGGGTTAACTTATAAAGTGCAATTTTAAAATTCCCGCCACACTTCCGGTTGAAAAACTCCTTTGGATATTATTTATGCGCGTGACGTCATAAAATGCACGGAAGTGTTTGGGCCCTATTGGACACAATACACAAAGCTCTGTTTTCTTCGACAAAATTCCACAGTATTCTGGACATCTGTGTTGGTGAATCTTTTGCACTTTGTTTAATGAACAATGGAGGCTGCAAAGAAGAACGTTGTAGGTGGGATCGATCGGTGTCTTAGCGGCTAAGTACAATACTTACAGCAACACAACAAGGACTACTTACCTTGATAGAAGACGCCTAGCTGATGCTTGCCGCCAAACCCACGGATGAAGTCCTTCGTCGCGCCATCGATCGCTGGAACGCAGGTGAGCACGGCTGTTGATGGGAAGATGAGGGCTGGCTGGCGTAGGTGGAGCGCTAATGTCTTATCATAGTTCTGTGAGTTCCGGTTGCTAAGTTGCTAAATTAGCCTTAGCGTCGTTAGCAACAGCATAGTTAAGCCTTACCAGGCTGAGAATTTTTAACCGTGTAGTTACATGTACATGGTTTAATAGTATTTTTGCTTGTCTGTGTATCCTTCCAGTCAGGGGTTTATTTATTTTGTTTCTATCTTCATTTGAGAACGATGCTAGCACGTTAGCTCAGTAGCTAAGTGTGTCACCGATGTATTGTCTTGGAGATAAAAGTCACTTTAAATGTCCATTTCGCGTGCTCGACTCTCATTTTCAAGAGGATATCGTATCCGAGGTGGTTTAAAATACAAATCTGTGATTCACAATAGAAAAAGGAGAGAGTGTGGAATCCAATGAGCCAGCTTGTACCTAAGTTACGGTCAGAGCGAAAAAAGATACGTCCATCACTGCCTCTCAAGTCCTTCACTGTAACGTTCCTCATCTACGAATCTTTCATCCTCGCTCAAATTAATGGGGTAATCGTCACTTTCTCGGTCCGAATCTCTCTCGCTCCATTGTAAACAAGGGAAAATTGTGAGGAATACTAGCTCCTGTGACGCCACGCTACTTCCGGTACAGGCAAGGCTTTTTTTTATCAGCGAGCAAAAGTTGCGGACTTTATCGTCGATTTTCTCTACTACATCCTTTCAGCAAAAATATGGCAATATCGCGAAATGATCAAGTATGACACATAGAATGGATCTGCTATTCCCGTTTAAATAAAAAAAATCATTTCAGTAGGCCTTTAATTTTTAATTAAAAAATTTTTTTTTAAACTTTTTTATTAATCAATCCAACAAAACAATACACAGCAATACCATAACAATGCAATCCAATTCCAAAACCAAACCCGACCCAGCAACACTCAAAACTGCAATAAACAGAGCAATTGAGAGGAGACACAAACACGACACAGAACAATCCAAAAGTAGTGAAACAAAAATGAATATTATCAACAACAGTATCAATATTAGTTACAATTTCAACATAGCAGTGATTAAAAATCCCTCATTGACATTATCCTTAGACATTTATAAATATAAAATAAAAGAACAATAGTGTCACAGTAGCTTACACTTGCATCGCATCTCATAAGCTTGACAACACACTGTGTCCAATATTTTCACAAAGATAAAATAAGTCATATTTTTGGTTCATTTAATAGTTAAAACAAATTTACATTATTGCAATCAGTTGATAAAACATTGTTCTTTACAATTATAAAAGCTTTTTACAAAAATCTTCTACTCTGCTTGCATGTCAGCAGACTGGGGTAGATCCTGCTGAAATCCTATGTATTGAATGAATAGAGAATCGTTTTGAATCGGGAAAAAAAATCGTTTTTGAAGCGAGAATCGTGTTGAATTGAAAAAAAAAAATCGATTTTGAATCGAATCGTGACCCCAAGAATCGATACTGAATCGAATTGTGGGACACCCAAAGATTCACAGCCCTATTGCCAACCCTCCCGATTTTCCCGGGAGACTCACGAATTTCAGTGCCCCTCCTGAAAATCTCCCGGGGCAACCATTCTCCCGATTTCCACCCGGACAACAATATTGGGGGCAGTGCCTTAAAGGCACTGCCTTTAGCTTCCTCTCTCACCTGAAAAGGAGACTATTATATATGTCTCCGTTATCCATAGGTTTATCTATAACCCATAAAGTAGGCAGGCACGGAGCTATTTCTCAGCGTGTTTATTCCAACAGGCACGTTAATACACTGACACACAACATCCGGATTCCCATCATGCATTGCTTCAAAACTACAGCAAGTAGTAATGTCCAAAAACATAACAGAGACGAAGCAGAAGAACGAAGAAGCATACTTGCCAACACTCCCAAATTTTCCGGGAGACTCACAAATTTCAGTGCCTCTCCCGAAAATCTCCCGGGACAACCATTCTCCCGAATTTCTCCCGATTTCCAGCCGGACTTAAGGCACGCCCCCTCCAGATCCGTGCGGACCTGAGTGAGGACAGCCTGTCGTCACGTCCGCTTGGCCAACCAAAAAGTAACCACAGAACACTATAGTGTTCTGTGGTTACTTTTTGGTTGGCCAACGGTTTACGTTGTATTGCGCACCCTGACGGCAAGTGTGGGAGTCGGTTCTGAAGTATGAAGTAAAGAGACGTAACTTCGTCACCTCGCCTGGTTATTGACTCCAACCCAGAATATTACACTGCCCATACCTATGCTCCTTCAAAGGCTGTGCTACTGGCTGCAAAGCATTGCACTTTCAAATACAACAATGAGTAGAGAGGAGTGTTATGTGTGTATATGTGTAAATAAATGAACACTGAAATGCAAGTATTTATTTTATTTATATGTGTGTGTATATATATATATATATATATATATATATATATATATATATATATATATATATATATATATATATATATATATATATATATATATATATATATATATATATATATATATATACACACTACCGTTCAAAAGTTTGGGGTCACATTGAAATGTCCTTATTTTTTAAGGAAAAGCACTGTACTTTTCAATGAAGATAACAGGGCGGCGTGGCGAAGTTGGTAGAGTGGCCGTGCCAGCAATCGGAGGGTTGCTGGTTACTGGGGTTCAATCCCCACCTTCTACCATCCTAGTCATGTCCGTTGTGTCCTTGGGCAAGACTAAGGCTGCAGCTAACGATTATTTTTCTATCGATTAATCTATAGATTATTTTTTTTTCGATTAATCGGTTAATCTATAGATACTTTTTTCGATTCATCTATAGATTATTTTTCCTTTTACCGATTATTTTTTATTTTATTTTATTTAAAATGAAGATGAAAAAATAAAAGTAGGCCAGTTTTTTCAAAAGGCATGGCTTTTATTTACAAAAAAAAAAAGTATGGCCACTCAGTCAACATTGACAACAACATGACAAAATATTCTGTAACAATGTAAACATTTAAAACTTTTAACATTTAACAAAATTAAAAGTAGCTTATTTGCTTTTTAATGTGCAAATATAAAAGTCAACATCCAGTGCAAATCTTAATATTCTGCAATAGTATAAGCATTTCAAAAGTAAAAGTATTGCTTATTTTGCTTTAAAATGTGCAAAAATAAAGATAAACATCCAATACAAAAAAGTGCAAAACGAAATATTCTGTAACAACAGTGTAAACATTTCAACAAAAGTGAAAGTATTGCTTATTTGCTAAAATGTGCAAAAATAAAGATAAACATCCAATACAAAAAAGTGCCAATCTAAATATTCTGGAGCACTTTAAACATTAAGTATTGCTTTTAAAATGTGCAAAATAAACATCCAGTCCAACACAGTACACAATAACCAATTCTACTCATTCCAGTGAGTGACTAACAGTTGTAATGAAGAAAGGTTAGCATGTCTACTTGCTTTGTTTCTTTTCTTGTTTACAATATTCCCAGCAGCTGAAAATAGGCGCTCAGAAGGGGTCGATGTGGCTGGAACTGAGAGGTAATTAGCCTTCACCTCAAACCAGGACTGCGAGCGAGCTGAGCTGCAGTTTAAGTTTCTAGTAGGTCAACGGGCTCATAGTGATGTTACTAGTAGTTGACTGGGAGGTGTTTATTATCTTTTGGGGAGAGTCCGCTGCCTGATGCTCACCTGCTAAACACCTATCTGCTCCACGCTGAAGCGCTGACTACATGCGCTCTGAATACACACTGCTGATTGGCTGATAATGCTTCGTGTGTACCAATCAGATGGTTGTGTGGGTGGGACAATGCTGCGTGTGTACCAATCAGATGGTTGTATGGGTGGGACAATGCTGCGTGTGTACCAATCAGATGGTTGTGTGGGTGAGACAATGCTGCGTGCTGAGACAGAGGCAGAGGAGCAAAGCAACTTGTTAAGACTTTAGCAGCTAAAGTTAGCTTTAGCTTAGAAACTCGTTCGGTACACCCCCGTACCGAACCGAAAGCCCCGTACCGAAACGGTTCAATACAAAACACATACCGTTACACCCCTAGCAGATACAAATGACACATTCATGTTTTTGTGTAATGATGACAACGTATGCTAACGCGGACGATTGACTAGTTGATGGTTGATGGTTTTCTTTTCAAATGTTCGTTCATAGCCGTTGTGCTGCTATGATAGGCCATTTCCGCTCGACACAGTGTGCATACAACAACATTATTAGGCTGTGTATTGAAATACTCCCACACTTTTGACGACTTTTGGCGTGCGTTTTTCCCCTCGCTCGCACAGTCTGCTTTGCGCTCCGCCATGACGGTAGTGTGACGTAAATATGCGACGCGTCGACGCACAAAAACGGCGTCGACGTATTTACGTAACCGATGACGTCCACTACGTCGACGCGTCATTTCAGCCTTAGGCAAGACACTTAAACCCTTGCTCCTGATGGCTGCTGGTTAGCGCCTTGCATGGCAGCTCCCACCATCAGTGAGTGAATGTGTGTGTGAATGGGTGAATGTGGAAATACTGTCAAAGCGCTTTGAGTACCTTGAAGGTAGAAAAGCGCTATACAAGTATAACACATTTATCATTATTTATAACTTTAAACTAGTCTTAACTTTAAAGAAATACACTCTATACATTGCTAATGTGGTAAATGACTATTCTAGCTGCAAATGTCTGGTTTTTGGTGCAATATCTACATAGGTGTATAGAGGCCCATTTCCAGAAACTATCACTCCAGTGTTCTAATGGTACAATGTGTTTGCTCATTGGATCAGAAGGCTAATTGATGATTAGAAAACCCTTGTGCAATCATGTTCACACATCTGAAAACAGTTTAGCTCCTTATTGAGTTTCTGGAGCATCACATTTGTGGGGTCAATTAAACGCTCAAAATGGCCAGAAAAAGAGAACTTTCATCTGAAACTCGACAGTCTATTCTTGTTCTTAGAAATGAAGGCTATTCCACAAAATTGTTTGGGTGACCCCAAACTTTTGAACGGTAGTGTGTGTGTATATACCGTAATTTCCGGACTATAAGCCGCTACTTTTCCCCCTCGTTCTGGTCCCTGCGGCTTATACAAGGGTGCGGCTTATATACGGCCTGTTCTTCTCCGACACCGACGAAGAGGATTTCGGTGGTTTTAGTACGCAGGAGGAAGACGAGGACACAATGATTAAAGACTGACTTTTCATATACCGGTAGGCTGGTTATTTTGATAACGTACAGGCGAGCACTTTGTATTACTTTGCAGCGTTGTATTATTTGTACTCTGCACGAATGCTGTTCGCCATGTCAAAGATGTGAAAGTTTGATTGAATGATTGAAAGATTTATTGTTAATAAATGGGAGGCTTTGCGTTCCCAAACAGTCATCTCTGTCCCGACAATCCCCTCCGTGGTAGCAGGAACCCCTATATACTACGCTAATTACACATCAAAACCCTGCGGCTTATAGTCGGGTGCGGCTTATATATGGAGCAATCTGTATTTTCCCCTAAATTTAGCTGGTGCGGCTTATAGTCAGGTGCGGCTTATAGTCCGGAAATTACGGTATATGTGTATATATATATATATATATATATATATATATATATATATATATATATATATATATATATATATATATATATATATATATATATATATATATATATAATTCACTGAAAGTCAAGTATTTATTTTATTATATATATATATAAGAAATACTTGAATTTCAGTGAATTCTAGCTATAAATATACTCCTTCTCCCTTAACACCCCCTGGATCTGCCCCCCCCCCCCCGAGTCAAATAATTGCCCAGGCCTGGTTTAAGGGGTTAAACGACTTGGTGTAGACATGGCCTGATTCCGGACCTGGCGGAGGTCTGCCCTGTCTTATTGTGGCAATTTTGAAATATAGAAAGAACACCAACACCACAAACCGCACAATAAACACATATTGGGCAACACAACGAGCAACCTCCTGCCACAATACTTACTCGCCACCATTTTCATGCTCAGTCTGACATTTCTAAACACTGAAGGCTGAACGTGATTCTGGAGTGAACACAGCCTCAGGTAAATTGAGTTTAGCAGCTCCAGTTTAGCAAGCAACAGGCATCGACTGTGAAGACTGCCCGGACATTGTGTCTTAATTTACTTACTGACTTAATTACTGCTGATAGAATTCCCTCAGACACATTTTTAACAGCTCAGGGAGACCAAAGACAACCCTCTGAGAGGACACTATCTCAGGTCAATCGTCTTCTGACTCCAGGCCATTTTCTCTGGGATTATTCTACCTTCCTCTCACAAGAAGTAATCGGCCTCTTTGCTCCTCTCTCGCCTGCGTCTGGAAATAATATCCGACACCTAATGATGAAGTTGAAGGATAGCACAGGAGGAGCAGGGCTATTCCCATCTCGCCTTAACCTTTCAATTATTCAGCCTAAAAACCAAAGGTTCTCACGTCACAGGCTGTATTCAACACCTCCTTGCTAGCAGCCTGCTAATTGACTCTTCTAGGAGAGATAACTACTTTGGAGAACACCAGCATGTCACAATAAAAGCTGATGGCACTTTCTTCATCGATTTGGTCGATTAACCTGATAGAAAAAAGCTTCGACTGGTATTTTATTGCTTGGATATAGGGCTCAGCGATATGGCTGAAAATCGTATCACGATATATGTGTTTGGTATCGCTAACTTGGTATGTGAAACAAGTTAACTGTTAGCTTGTTAACATTAGAATGCTAGCATGCAGCCATTAAAGTGCTTTTTTTTTTAGCTAATTTTGCAACCGTTTACCATACAGTTATTTAAAGGCCTACTGAAACCCACTACTACCGACCACGCAGTCTGATAGTTTATATATCAATGATGAAATCTTAACATTGCAACACATGCCAATACGGCCGGGTTAACTTATCAAGTGCAATTTTAAATTTCCCGCTAAACTACCGGTTGAAAACGTCTATATATGATGACGTATGCGCGTGACGTCAATCGTTGAAACGGAAGTATTGGTACCCCATTGAATCCCATACAAAAAAGCTCTGTTTTCATCTCAAAATTCCACAGTATTGTGGACATCTGTGTTGGTGAACCTTTTGCAATTTGTTTAATGAACAATAAAGACTGCAAAGAAGAAAGTTGTAGGTGGGGATCGGTGTATTAGCGGCTGGCTGTAGCAACACAACCAGGAGGACTTTGACTTGGATAGCAGACGCGCTAGCCGACGCTAGCCGCCGACCGCACGGATGATCGGGTGAAGTCCTTCGTCCTTCCGTCGATCGCTGGAGCGCAGGTGAGCACGGGTGTTGATGAGCAGATGAGGGCTAGCTGGCGTAGGTGGAGCGCTAATGTTTTTATCATAGCTCTGTGAGGTCCCGTTGCTAAATTAGCTTCAATGGCGTCGTTAGCAACAGCATTGTTAAGCTTCGCCAAGCTGGAAATTATTAAACATGTATTTACATGTCCATGGTTTAATAGTATTGTTGATTGTCTGTCTATCCTTCCAGTCAGGGGTTTATTTATTTTGTTTCTATCTGCATTTGAGCCCGATGCTATCACGTTAGCTCAGTAGCTAAAGAGCTCAGCCGATGTATTGTCATGGAGATAAAAGTCACTGTGAATGTCCATTTCGCGTTCTCGACTCTCATTTTCAAGAGGATATAGTATCCGAGGTGGTTTGAAATACAAATCCGTTATCCACAATAGAAAAAGGAGAAAGTGTGGAATCCAATGAACCCTTGTACCTAAGTTACGGTCAGAGCGAAAAAAGATACGTCCTGCACTGCACTGTAGTCCTTCACTCTCACTTTCCTCATCCACAAATCTTTCATTCTCGCTCAAATTAATGGGGTAATCGTCGCTTTCTCGGTCCGAATCTCTCTCGCTGCATTGTAAACAATGGGAAAATGTGAGGAGTCCTTCCTCCGGTGACGTCACGCTACTTCCGGTATAGGCAAGGCTTTTTTTTATTAGCGACCAAAAGTTGCGACCTTTATCGTCGTCGTTCTCTACTAAATCCTTTCAGCAAAAATATGGCAATATCGCGAAATTATCAAGTATGACACATAGAATGGATCTGCTATCCCCGTTTGAATAAAAAATAATAATTTCAGTAGGCCTTTAACCTGGTATGTGACACTTTTTACTCTGTTAGCATGCTAACATAAAAGTGCTAATTTTACACTTTTTACTCTAATTCCCCAGCCATACACCTTAGAGCTAGCTAGCTTGCTAACATTAGCATGCTAACTTTTTGAGATCATATAACTTGGTATGTGACATTTGTTAACTGTTAGCATGCAAACGATAGCATGCTGGCAAGCTAACTTAAGCATGCTAAGTTTTTCATCTAATTTTACACTTTTTTCGCAGCCATATACACCTTTGAGTCATATAACTTGGTGTATTGAACATTCTAACTCATATCATGCTAACGTTTGCACACATGCTGAATGTTAGCATTTTAATGTAAGCATGCTACACCTAAAACTCAGATTCAGACATTCGGCACCATCTTAAAAGTACGGTGGTTTCCGGCGACCCCCGGCCGTTGGTCCAGGGCACAGATAGCAGGCCCATCAAAATTTCTGTGAGAATTTTCTAGTTATTGATTATAATCCCTCAGCTATCAAGGCAGAGAGGAAAGAAAATGGCCACACAAGCATGGCATTTTTTTATTGATATTGATTACGCGTCTATGGCGATATATATCCTTTTATCGCCTCGGCCAGGGGTCGGCAACCCAAAATGTTGATAGAGCCATATTAGACCAAAAATACAAAAAAACTAATCTGCCTGGAGCCGCAACAAATTAAAAGCCTTATATAAGTCTTATAATGAAGTGTCTATATTGATATATATTGACAGAAATGTTGAAATGTAACATTTATTCTACACAGGCTTCTCAGAGAGTGAGAATGATAACTCCTGGAAATGGCAGCCAATATTCTTTTTTGTTGTCATCATCAACTCGGGCCACCGAAAAAAGACTTTGATCACCGAAAACAGAGCTGCCGAAACCGTACGTAAACAAAACGCACGCCTTTGTCTGGAGCGTAGTCAGCATGTCAGCGATGTGGACGTAACTTTGACATACTCTACCTCAGATCAGGGGTCGGCAACCCAAAATGATGAAATAGCCATATTGGACCAAAAATACAAAAACAAATCTGTCTGGAGCCGCAAAAACTTAAAATCCTTAAGTAGGTGTTATAATGAAGGCAACACATGATGTAAGTGTCTATATTAGTTATATTAGCCTACTATCAAAATTACTTTAAAGGTCTTATATAAGAGTTATAATGAAGGCAACACATGATGTGTCTATATTACCTATAATAGCCTACTATTAAAATGACTTTAAAAGTCTTATATAAGTGTTATAATGAAGGCAACACATGATGTAAGTGTCTATATTAGCTATATTAGCCTACTATGAACATGACTTTAAAAGTCTTATATAAGTGTTATAATGAAGGCAACACATTATGTGTCTATATTAGCTATAATAGCCTACTATTAAAATGACTTTAAAAGTCTTATATAAGTGTTATAATGAAGACAACACATGATGTAAGTGTGTGTATTAGTTATATTAGCCTACTTTCAAAATTACTTTAAAGGTCTTATATAAGAGTTATAATGAAGGCAACACAATGTGTGTCTATATTAGCTATAACAGCGTACTATTAAAATGACTTTAAAAGTCTTATATAAGTGTTATAATGAAGGCAACACATGATATAAGTGTCTATAATAGCCTACTATCACAATGACTATATGTTGCAGGCTGACGCAAATCTTCATTGCCAGAAATGTTGAAATGTAATATTAATTCTACACATTTCTACAACATTGGAAACCATCCCTAACACGGAGACTTTTCAGAGGGTGAGATAACTCCTGAAAATGACTGGGTTAGAAAGGCCAGAGGTATAGATGTGTATGTCCAAGTTAAAGGAGGCGGTAGACTGTCTTCTTCTAATGGATTTATTACAACCTTCAGTGTTTCCCATAAACTGCCAAGATACCTGTGGCGGTGGGGGCGTGGCTACGGGCGTGGTCAACATGACATCATCGAGTAATTTGCATAATTTACTACAATGATGTGATTTTCTCTAAAAAAGCTCAAAAAATGTATACATACTAATTAATTATAACAGTTTTGTTTTAAACGTCCATCCATTCATCCATTTTACAATATAATTATAACACTTTATGTACATATTTATATACAGATTTGAACAATAAGTTATTCACTGAAATATATTTATTAATTGTGGTTCTTACAAAAAATATATCTTATAAAATACAAAAGCTAAAATGTCTCTAAAAGCTCTGCCCCTTTAATGAGTGCATACTAAATAATTTAACTTTAGCCTACTACTACAACCATATTATTTACCAGCAACATAAAGTGAAACAGAGGCAGAGGTGTCCTGCCACAGTCAGTAACAAATAAACAGAAAACAGTAGTGGTCAAATACAAATAAGGCAACAATAGAAGTATCCCACACTTCTCTTTTGTAAAGTAAATCTGAACAGCCTATATGGGCATCTACATCAACTATATGATTTGCCTGAGAAGCTGGACAGGACAAAAAAAATAATAAAACATTTTTATTTTTAATTTTTATTTGTGGCGGACGTAATTCTTTCGTGGCGGGCTGCCACAAATAAATGAATGTGTGGGAAACACTGATCTTTGCCAGCTCGGTAATGTTTGCTGTGGTCTGGAACAACATGGCACACAACTATCAGAAATGCAGCCAATATTACATACAGATAATGTGTCATGAGACATGCAAATATAAATTAATTACACAGAAGACATAAGTAAAGGAAATTAAACAAGGCATAATGATGCAGTATGTACATACAGCTAGCTTAAATAGCATGTTAGCATCCATTAGCTTGCAGTCATGCCTGATTAGCACTCCACACAAGTCAATAACATCAACAAAGCTCACCTTTGTGCATTCACGCACAGTACAAAAGGTTTGGTGGACAAAATGAGACAAATAAGGAGTGGCATAAAAACACGTCTTTCTGTGGCAGCGTCGGAGAAAGTTGTACATGTAAACAAACTACGGTGAGTTAAAGGATCGCCGAAATTAGGAGGAAACAATGGCACTCGCCAAATACTCTCATCGGTGAAGCATAAAGGGGTTGCCTACTTTGATGATTATTTTAATAAGTTTGGTAAATGAAAATGTATGAAATCTAGACCGCATGTAGCGCCCAAAACAAAAACTAAGCGGAGGTTGTTTTCCGCAAGACTGCTCAAATGCACATGAGAGCGGTGGTGTGAGTGTGTGGCGGAAAACAGGCAAAAACAACAAGTGAGAGATGTCTCAAAGGACCCCAAAGTAAAGGAGAAAAGCATTTCATGTTACAGTGAAAAAGACAGACAATGTGGTGAAATGTCAAACCGAGCTAACATTTCACAACAGCACTACACCGATGATGCAACACATTACCAAAAAGCATCCGACATATTTACAATGCAAACACACAGAAACAAGGTAAAAGTCTACTTTGGTAGCTTACGTCATCTTCTATGTTTGACTTGCATAACAGGTTTTATTCAAACACACATGAGGACATGTTAGCATTTACAGTTTAAATGTTAAGGCTAACGTGTATTTGGTAAATTGCATTGTCACTCAATTTATTGTATAAATTGAGTGACAATTAAATTAAATAAATTACATTTATATTACATTCTGTAATATAAAGGTTACAGAATGTGTTTTCTTATTTCGATTATTAAGCAAATACCATATTTTCAGGACTATAGAGTGCACTGGTATATAAGCCTCGCCCACTACATTTTAAGGGAAAAAAATATCTCTCCAAATATTAGCCACACTGGACTATAAGCCGCAGATACATACGTTATGAAATTAGTTATTTAGACAGAAATATTTTATAAATGTTTATTTACATAAATTAAATGTTTACAGTGTCTAACACGGCAGTAAAACGGGTGATCAAACAAAACAGAAGTCATCGTCATGGACCCACTAGCTGCGGAAACTAACTCTCCAATCAACTAAACAGATTCAATAACTCCACAGTGACGTTTTGGGGAATTTACGAAATTGAAACAATACAAAAAGAATGCCATTCTAAGTTAATAATACTAACACAGACACTCGTAAACCTGTTAGCGTTACAAGCTAATGCTAACGACGCTAGCTTGATTACATAACGATAGCGCGTACAAATATGCATGAAAACACTCCGACAGACATCACACATGAGACGCTTTAGTAAGTAGGAATAATTTCAGTTATCTTGTAAAACGTATTAATGTTGCTTGGAGTGATGAAAGAAGAATCCATACGAGTATGAATGCTACGGACGGCTAAAAGGCAGAATGGCACTTGTGCTTCCGGTTGAAAGCCAGTGCGAACAAAAGGGCAGTGAGCGAACTCGTCCAAATGTTGGCGCTATACACAAACAATAACACCTTTTAAAGTTAAAGTACCAATGATTGTCACACACACACTAGGTGTGGGGAAATTTGTCCTCTGCATTTGACCCATCACCCTTGATCACCCCCTGGGAGGTGAGGGGAGCAGTGGGCAGCAGCGGTGCCGCGCCCGGGAATCATTGTTGGTGATTTAACCCCCATTTCCACCCCTTGATGCTGAGTGCCAAGCAGGGAGGTAATGGGTCCCATTTTTAAGGTCTTTGGTATGACTCGGCCGGGGTTTGAACTCACGACCTACCGATCTCAGGGCGGACACTCTAACCACTAGGCCACTGAGTAGGTACCTTTTCAATATCTTTGCTTGTTTGTTTTTTAAAACTACAATATTTCCATTATGGCCGTCAGCAAAGAAAAATCCATAAATCAGTCGCACCGTTTAAAAATCTGCAGAGTTCAAAGCGTAGGAAAAAAGTATCGGCTTATAGTCCTTCCCAATAAAAAAACATACTCCAATCTGAACTCCTATATGAGTACCGTATTTTTCGGACTACAAGTCGCTCCGGAGTATAAGTCGCACCGGCCAAAAATGCATAATAAAGAAGGAAAAAAACATATATAAGTCGCACTGGAGTATAAGTCGCATTTTTTGGGGAAATGTATTTGATAAAACCCAACACCAAGAATAGACATTTGAAAGGCAATTTAAAATAAATAAAGAATAGTGAACAACAGGCTGAATAAGTGTACGTTATATGAGGCATAAATAACCAACTGAGAACGTGTCTGGTATGTTAACGTAACATATTATGGTAAGAGTCATTCAAATAACTATAACATATAGAACATGCTATACGTTTACCAAACAATCTGTCACTCCTAATCGCTAAATCCCATGAAATCTTATACGTCTAGTCTCTTACGTGAATGAGATAAATAATATTATTTGATATTTTACGCTAATGTGTTAATAATTTCACACATAAGTCGCTCCTGAGTATAAGTCCAAACCATGAAAAAAAAATGCGACTTATAGTCCGAAAAATACGGTAACTGTAAGATTCACATCCCTATAGGCCGCTCCATCTTCTTCACCTAGTCACCTTGAAGTACTCTTAAGTACTCTTTAAAAAAAAAAAAAAAAAAAAAACTCCTCAAAAATGACATGCAATTTCAACACCACATGGTAAAATACAAGTTTCCTCTCAGTGAACCGTAACGCCATAGTGCACACGCCCGCCGTCATGCTTGACTGCAGACCAGAAAGTAGTCTTGCTATTGAATTCTTACCCAGTAACAGCTGTGTTTTGACAGTACACCTCTACTGCTATTCAAGCTGTACACTGGCTACACTAAAGTACATGCAAGTTTTCTCAGTTGTGTGCCGACCTGTAAGGCTCACATCCGTTGCACTGATACGTTTCATGTTTGGTTATTTCAGCCAAGTAATCCCTCAGTAGGCTTGTATCGCCCAGCACACAGCGTGCACGAGTGCGGACCCAAACAGCCAGGTGTCGGCCGTTATTGCCCTGCCAGTTATTGTTAGCGGTGCCGTAACTGCTTTTGCGGCCATAAATCAGCATCACAGGATCAAATTGAAGGCCTTAAAGCGCTCGTGTTTATCACATTTAGTGTGATCTCGGCCATCGTTTCCTGCTTCGTCCGCCACGAGCCGGCCACAAAAGTAAATCTCCGGGCGGTGCAGGGTTCTTGTTAGTTGTGTGCGCTCCTGCGTGTTTTTGTGCGAGGGAAGCGCTCTGATGCGAGACGGAAAGTATAGACTCTGTCGGGTGCAGTAATTGCTGACGAGCAGCCTGCAAGACAGTGGTCGGGGCATCGATGTGCCACGCTCGGTGCCAACAAAACTGCTGCTTGTGTTACCTCCATGTTGTGTTTTTTGTTGCAGTTAACAACACTTAGTACTGTAGTACTTGTACTGTGTATTACGTATCTGCTGTATATTAGTGCTGAGCGATATGGCTGAACACAGTATCACGATATACCGTACATCCCGGACTATAGAGCGCATCGGTCTATAAGCCGCACCCACATTTTTTTAATACATATATTAGTTGCACTATACGCCACGGATATATATATGTTGTGAAATTAATTATTTACACAGAAAGATTTTGTAAATGTTTCTTTACATACCTCAATTGATTCCAAACGGTGTCTGTAGCACGGCAGTAAAGCGGCTGACCAAACAAAACAGAAGTCAATGTGATGGACCCACTAGCTGCGCAAGCTAGCGCTCCAATCAGCTAAACAGACTCAATAACTCCACGGTGACGTTTTGGTGAATTTACAAAACTGAAACAATACAAAAAGAATGCCATTGTAAGTTAATAATACTAGCAAAGACTCTCGTAAACGTGTTAGCATATTAGCCAATGTTAACAACGCTCGCTTGATTACATTACGATAGCACGTGCAAATATGCATGAAAACGCTCCTACAGACATCACACATGGGACAGTTTAGTAAGTAAGAATTGTTTTAGTTATATTGTAAAACTTACGAACGTTACTTGGAGTGATGAATGAAGAATCCATACGAAGACTGAAAGGCACTTCTATATCCGGTTGAAAGCTCAGTTGAAACAGAAGGGCAATGTAGCAACTGCAGTGAGCGTACTCGTCCAACAGATGGCGCCTTAGCACAAACAATAACACATTTTCAGTGTCTTTGCTTGGTTTTAATTTTATTATTTGCACGATGGCCGTCAGCGAAGAAAAATCCATACATTAGCCGTATCGTTTTATAAACTGCAGGGTTCAAAGTGTAGGAAAAAACTAGCGGCTTATAGTCCTGAACAATGTTCCCTCTAAGTTTTAATGTTTGTGAATAAATGCACAAACTCCCTGAGCATTCAGTGGAGCACATGTGAGCAACATCAGACGTGCACACTGTGACCACACCAGCGTCACACCTGTCCCAAACCTGACATCATAACAATTTAAATGTTTTATTAAAATAATTTTCTGATATAAGTGATTTTGCCCTCTTACAATGACAATAACAAAAAAACATGTTTTTCATGACCTATGTGCTAGTATTGTATGTCTGGCTGCGGGTCCTGCCTTGAAAAGAAATGTTACCCCTTTCAGAGATTACATTTAGTTCCTGTAACTTTCTGTCTGTAAAATACATCTCTTTTTATTAGCATTTATGAAATCTAGTGACAATATTTCATGAATAATATCCTTAGATTAACATTGTAAATAAATGGCAGTAAAATAAGCACACATCTGATTGAGGAGTCAGAGTGTTACAACCTGGCATTTACACATTGTGTGGCGTTGGGGTTGTCCGACTTTTTGTGTGGCCATAAACGCAACACTGGCTAAGTGCCATGAGTGCGTGTGTTGGTGCTGGTGAGACAGAGCAAGCGGCTTCTGTTGAAACGACGGATGACAAAGTTGGTTTAAGCCTGGTTTGTATGGCAGAAAATTACCAGTTTTTATAGATAAAAGTTTTTTTTACTCATGTTTTTGGTGTGGTTACAAACAGTTTTGCTCAATAAAGTGATTGACGGAATTCCTGTCCGTAAAGTGTCTCGACAGATGATAATTGAACTGTGTTGACAAAGATTGTTTTATTCATTGGGACCACTCTTGTTGTCACTTGTCACTCATAGAGTTGCATTGCAAAATCATACGGAATAAATTGTAATGTGTTTATTTTGTTTAAAGTTCAGATGGGATTTTTGATTTTCTGCGCGGCATTAACTTGCTGTGCGCAGAGGACGCGTGAGCAGTGCGCAATTGCGCAGGCGCGCACCTTAGAGGGAACGTTGGTCCTGAATTTACGTTAAATGTATCAAAATATAACAATCAATGTAAAGAAAAATGTAAAATCACATTGAACACTTAACAATGAGCTCTTAAAATGAAAGAATATGTAAGAAATGCTAAATAAAGTGTACGAAAATAGTGCAAAGTGTGAAAATGTAAACAGAGAAACCTGAGAAGAACTATTTTCTGCAGGTTTAGTGCCAGGAAGTTACAGCTGTGCTCTAAAGGGTGAGCGCGGCTTAAGTGGTGTGGTATTACCAGTCTTGGGGGTGACAAGCGCCTTGGCGGGGTGTGAATCTTTTGGCACCTGGGGTGACATTGTGATTCTCGATTCAAACCGATTCTCGCAATGTATTAATTGGTATAATAATTGCAATACATTGTTTTCAAAACAGTTTGCCGTTTAGAAAAGCTTCTTTTGGTTGCATGGAGATGGCCTAAAATGTGTTTTTTTTTTTTTCTTATTAATTTTAAATCTGATTTAGAATCAGGATGAATGAGAATCGCAATTTGGGTGTGAATTGATTTTGGTCTGCACCCCTAGCGCCTTGCATCGTTTACAGACCACATTGGTCTGAGTACGGTTCTTGTTTAAAACTTTTATCCACAATTTCCTAATTTTGACTTTCTCTTCTCACTCCATGCGAAGAAATCAACCAAACTTAAAAGTTGATACTGTTACCTGATTGGCTGTTGGCGTGTCACTCCCACTGATCAGTGATCACTACCTGCGTTGCTCGGTTACCAGAGAGCGAGTGCCTTTGTCCATGCAACCAACCTCACTTCCACACCAGTGTTTCCCACACATTCATTTATTTGTGGCGGCCCGCCACGAAAGAATTACGTCCGACACAAATTTTAAAAAAAATTAAAATTATTATTATTATTTATTTTTATTTTTATTTTATTTTTGTGTCCTGTCCAGCTTCTCAGGCAAATCATATAGTTGATGTAGATGCCCATATAGGCTGTTCAGATTTACTTTACAAAATAGAAGTGTAGGATACTTCTCTTGTTGCCTTATTTGTATTTGACCACTACTGTTTTCTGTTTATTTGTTACTGACTGTGGCAGGACACCTCTGCCTCTGTTTCACTTTATGTTGCTGGTAAATAATATGGTTGTAGTAGTAGGCTAAAGTTAAATTATTTAGTATGCACTAATTAAAGGGGCAGAGCTTTGAGACATTTTAGCTTTTATATTTTATAAGATATATTTTTTGTAAAAACCACAATTAATAAATATATTTCAGTGAATAACTTATTGTTCAAATCTGTATATAAATATGTACATAAAGTGTTGTAATTATATTGTAAAATGGATGGATTGATGGATGGATGGACGTTCAAAACAAAACTGTTATTATTAATTAGTAAGTATACATTTTTTGAGCCTTTTTAGAGAAAATCATATCATTGTAGTAAATTATGCAAATTACTCGATGCCATGGCGACCACGCCCATATCCACGCCCATAGCCACGCCCCCACCGCCACAGGTATCTTGGCAGTATATGGGAAACACTGCACACTTCCGCTTTGTTCGGACAAAGAAGAAAAAAAATAATCGAACGTTTTTTTGAACACATTGTTTATTAATATTGATTGTCTATTATGATATATTTTGATATTGTTTTATGGCCCAGCCCTAGCTGTAATTATTTAGTAGTGTGTATTGTGTACAGTCTCTGCATGGACAATGAGGAAAAAGACAATGTTTTATAGCAGGCAGTCTTGCTCTTTAATGAGTTGTGAAATGAGCAGGTTGATGGAAAATCTTAACAGGCGCCTAATGGATTAAAACAACATTTTCTTTTAGAATCAATTAGAAGAGGAAAGAAAAGTGTTGTTGTAGAAAAGCAGCAGAGGAGGACAACAAACAGGGACAGGTTGTGCCTGCCAGGTAGGACAATGCCGAATGGATCAGTTGTTGAAGTGAGCTCTGCAACACTTTCCCTGAACATGAGCCACCTCTCTTCGTTTATCGGCCGGAGCGTGAAGAACGAACCCACGTAACTCGAGTCCGAGTGGGGAAGTGTTCCCACGGGAGCTCTTCCATTTCACCGCTAGAGAGGAGGTGTTCCTCTGTCACAAGGGTCAGAGCACCACTACTTACTGTACATACACTACTAGTACTTATGTACGCTAAGTACATGGTTGCAAAGATACTTGAGGCGGTGGAGGCGTGGTCATAATGACGTCATCGCATAATTTGCATAATCTACTATGGTGATATGATTTTCTTAAAAAAAGCTCAAAAAGCGTATACATATTTTAAAAACAAATCTGGTATTATTTTTTAGTTAGTTTAGTTTATTGTTCTTCTTCGGTCATTGGTCAACAAAATAAACAAACAGTTGTACATTCATAGATTGAAAAAGAAGATGTTGCAGACCGAAAGGGTTTAGGCTGAAGTTGAACACTTATTGCGCCTAACCCTATAAACAATGTCAAGTACAAGATGGATGAGGTGGCGACTCGTCCAGGGTGTACCCCGCCTTTCGCCCGATTGTAGCTGAGATAGGCTCCAGCGCCCCCCGCGACCCCGAAGGGAATAAGCGGTAGAAAATGGATGGATGGAAGTACAAGATGAACTTCCGAAAATTATGAAATGTCCTTTGTATAACATATTATAAATACACATTATACACAACATAAACACAGTTAAATTATATACACTGAAAAGGCATGTGAAATATCCTTGTACACGTGTTAAACCTTTGCACCAATTATATACTATATACAAACAATTATACTTCCATTATTTAATTTATTTAATAATTATTTAATTATTATTAAATTTAGTATTAACATATATTTATATATTATATCATTTTGCCATATTTTTAATCATTGCTGCTTATTGTACAAAGTACTTTGAGGATTTTTCAAGTATCTCCAGACTTTTAATGATTTTTTAAATTAAAGAGGAGGAGCATCTTCTTCTGGTGTTATTATAGAATGTACTCGAGTTTGGTGACTCAACTTCTGTCACTTATGTCTCCGATGAAATAGGGCTTTCTCTTCTTAAAAGTCCCCTTAACATTTGCACATTTTGTCGACGGCTGTAAGCGGGTATATCTGAGGCGGGGGTCGGCAACCCGCAGCTCTTGAGCCATAGCACCGCCCTAGTGGCTCCCTGGAGCTTTTTCAAAAATGTATAAAAATGGAAAGGTTTTTTTGGTTTTAATATGGTTTCTGTAGGACAAACACGACACAAGCCTTCCTAATTGTTAGAAAGCCCACTGTTTAATATGTTTGTGTTTATGCTTCACTAATGAGAGAGTATCATCACTTAGTAAAAAAATACAGGCTTTGCTACACATCTTAAAATGCTGCCTGGATAGATGACAGCTATCCGTCAGGCAGTTAAAAACGTGGGAGTTTGATCATGTCGTTTTTTTCCTCCCGTGAATATGCTAACCTAGCAATGCGTTAGAATGTAATGTTAGCACGTAGCACACATAGGCAAGGCAAGGCAACTTTATTTGTATAGCGCTTTTCGTACACAAGGCAGACTCAAAGTGCTTCACAGACAACAAAGTGAAATGAAAGAATATTAAAGCAAAATTAAAATGCAGACAATAAAAATAAAAACAGTGCGGACGTTAAAAGTTAAAAGATTAAAAGATTTAGCTGAAAGCTAAGGTGAACATAAAAGTCTTCAGTCTAGTTTTAAAAGTAGTCAGAGTTGGGGAGAGTCTGACATCTTCAGGAAGTTTATTCCAGCTATTTGTTGCATAGTGACTGAATAATGCGCTCCCTTGATTTGAGTTTACTCTGGGAACCGCTAACAGATTGGTCTCAGAAGATCTTAGTGATCTAGAGGGCTTACATAGTGGGAGCATATCAGTGATATACTTGGGCCCTAGACCATGTAGTGATTTAAATGTGAGCAGGAGGATTTTGAAATCAATTCTCTGATGTACAGGGAGCCAATGTAAGGATTTAAGAATTGGTGTAATGTGCTCACATTTTTTGGTCTTTGTTAGAACTCTAGCAGCAGCGTTCTGAACAAGCTGTAGCTGCCTGACAGTTTGGGAAGACCTGCAAGGAGACCATTACAATAGTCTAGCCTACTGGTAATATAGGCATGTACAAGTTTTTCAAAGTCTTGAGCTGACATGAGCCCTCTAAGTCTTTTTACATTTTTGAGGTGATAGTAGGCCGATTTTGTTACTGATTTGATGTGACAGTCGAAATGTAAATCAGAATCTAAAATAACCCCAAGATTTCTGGCTTTATTTGAGGTTTTCAGGGACAGTGATTGAAGGTGTTGGATGACTTTAAACCTTTCTTTTTTAGCACCAAAAACAATTATCTCAGATTTATCTTCATTTAGTTGTAGGAAATTTTGGCACATACAGTGTTTGACTTGCTCAATGCACTGGCACAGAAGATCTATGGGGCGATAGTCATTTGGTGATAGCGCTACATAGATTTGGGTGTCATCGGCATAGCAATGATGGTCAATGTTATTATTTTGCATGATTTGTCCTTGTGGGAGCATATAGATGTTAAATAAAGTCGGCCCCAAGATTGAACCTTGGGGGACTCCACACGTTACGTTGGTTGGTTCTGATACAAAGTCACCAATGGAAACAAAATAGCTTTGCTAGTGTTGCCAACGCCAGTGTCCTCCTGTCCCACTCCTTAATGTTACGCTGTTGTATCTAGTATGTTGGCCAAGTGCTCAGTTTCATTGTCAAAAGGGGATCAAATACATAAGTGCAATGATTAATTGGTTAAAATAATTTGATATTAAAAAAAAGCTTTGATTTATATACTTTGATTAATCGTTTAACGTATTTTACTAAAAAAAATCTTTTAAATCTGGACCATATCAAGTGCCTGAAACCTAAAAAATACACAGACATAGTTTGTACATGGCCACTGCAATAAAGCGCACTTGAAAGTTTAATACTTTTTTTTATAAATAGCTAGTTTGACCTAAACATTTTTTTTATAATTGCACATATGGTAAAAGGGCAATTTAAAAGTTGTTTATGTGCGTTCAATAAAAAAATAAAAAATAAAATAGGGTTATGGCAAGCAGAAAAAGCATTGAGTTGAAATATTTTTGTCATGTCTGTTCATGTTTTTGTTTTGGCCATGTGTTTGTTTTTTGGATTCTTTTTAGTTCCTGGTTTCACTTCCTTGTTTTGTTTGGTTTCCATGGTCACCCATTAGTTTTCACCTGTCATGTCACGCACCTGTTTCACGTTTAGACTCACACACACCTGTCACCAATCAGGTCACTGTTATTTAAAGCCTGTCTCTTTCTGTTGGTCTTCCTGGCGACATCACCTTCTCTGCACATTTATGCTCTGCCCTCTTTATGATCACACGTCTTCATGCCATGTTCTATGCCAAGTAAGTTTGTGTTTATTGTTCATAGTTTTTGTGCCCACGTGCATGTCTTTTGTTTCATAGCCAAGTTTGTTACCTCCTCTGTGAGCGCCTTTTGTTTATACCTTTTTTGAGCTTTGTTAGTGTAAAATAAAATCATGTCCTTACCTCCACGCCATGTCCGCTTCAGCTCGTTTGCATCTCGGGAAAGCAACACACGCAGGAAACGGCATCATAGTCCATGCCCTGACAATTTTCCTAGAAATACACATTGAAGCTATAAAGTGTGTTTCATTCCATTACTCGATTTATGGAACACACTCATCGATCGATTACTCGATGACTAAAATAATCGATAGCTGCAGCCGTAGTGCTTCTTGGAGTCAAACACAGCTCAGTAGCGTTCCAGCTACACACAAAATACGGACACGTTGGCGCTTGTCCATTAATTAGTGGACAGAGAGTGAAAGCATGAACTGTTTGTCTTGCATTGTTTACTGTTTTCAAATCAAAGTATCGAACGTTATATCATTTTTTTTTGTATCCAAGGCGATATACAGTATATTTATCGTTTTATCGCCCAGCCCTATTCCTTCCTCTTCTTTTTTGAATCCAGGCATGACTTTGGAGGCCTTGGCGGTATTACCACAAATCTGTGACAGCTGCTGACATTTGTTTTTCAGAAGAAAATATTGCAGCGGCTTTTATTAAAAACGTGCGTGTCAGACGGCCATCGCTCTGTGCACCTTTACGTTCATCCTCGGTAATTTATAGTGAAATTATTCATACGTCGAGCACCTGCAGCTAATGATGGTAATCTACTAGAGGGGTGATTCTCAAACTGCGGTACGCGGGCTCCATCTCGTGTTTCGCCAAAGAATCACGTACCATATTTTCCGGACTATAAAGCGCACCGGTATATAAGCCGCACCCACTAAATTTTGGAAGGAAAACACTATTTTCCATATATTAGCCGCACCGCAGCCGCATATATAAATATTAGAGATGTCCGATAATGGCTTTTTTACCGATATTCCGATATTGTCCAACTCTTAATTACCGATTCCGATACCAACCGATACCGACATATACAGTCGTGGAATTAACACATAATTATGCCTAATTTTGTTGTGATGCCCCGCTGGATGCATTAAACCAGGGGTCCCCAAACTTTTTGACTCGGGGGCCGCATTGGGTTAAAAAAATTTGGCCGGGGGGCTGTATATATATATATATGTATATATGTATGTATATATATATATATATATATATATATATATATATATATATATATATATATATATATATATATATATATATATATATACACATTGTCTTTATATTCCAGCGAGTTAATCCGTTTTGTCATTTAACATCAATTAACATTGATGTTCATCAACATTTAACATTGTCACATTATCGATGGGAAAATTATTTTTTAGACAATATGATTTGCCTGAGCGGCTAGGAGACACCGAGAGTAACAAGCGGTAGAAAATGGATTAAAAATGAAAGATTAAAAAAAAAAAATTATTAAAAAAAACCATTAAAAAATAAAAATAAAAAAAAATAAAAAGTTTTAACTTGGGACTTCCCGTGGGCCGGATTTTGGATGCTGGGGGGCCGCGGGCCGTAGTTTGGGGACCCCTGCATTAACAATGTAACTTTACCATGAATTGATTAACGTGGAGGTGGGCGGGGTTTGGTGGTAGCGGAGAGTGTATATTGTAGCGTCCCGGAAGAGTTAGTGCTGCAAGGGGTTCTGGGTATTTGTTCTGTTGTGTTTATGTTGTGTGACGGTGCGGAGGTTCTCCCGAAATGTGTTTGTCATTCTTGTTTGGTGTGGGTTCACAGTGTGGCGCATATTAGTAACAGTGTTAAAGTTGTTTCTACAGACACCCTCAGTGTGACCTGTATGGCTGTTGATCAAGTATGCCTTGCATACACTTATGTGTGTGTTGAAGCCGCATATATCATGTGACTGGGCCGGCACGCTGTTTGTATGGACTTGGAGGAAAAGCGTACGTGACGACATGTTGTGGAGAATGCTAAAGGCAGTGCCTTTAAGGCACGCCCCCAATAATGTTGTCCGGGTGGAAATCGGGAGAAATTCGGAAGAATGGTTGCCCCGGGAGATTTTCGGGAGGGGCACTGAAATTCGGGAGTCTCCTGGGTTGAAACCGATACCGATCTTTTCCGATATTACATTTTAGAGCATTTATCGGCCGATAATATCGGCCTGCCGACATCTCTAATAAATATGTTGTGAAATTAGGTATTTACACAGAAATATTCTGTAAATGTTTATTCACATACCTAAATTGTTTCCAATCAGTGTCTGTAGCAAGGCAGTAAAACGGCTGATCAAACAAAACAGAAATCATCGTCATGGGCCTACTAAATAGACTCAATAACTCCACAGTGACATTTTGGTGAATTTACGAAACTGAAACAATAGAAAAAGATTGACATTGTAAGTTAATAATACTAACACAGACACTCGTAATGGTGTTAGCATATTAGCTAATGCTAACGACGCTATCTTCATTACATTACCATAGCATGAACAAATATGCATGAAAACATTCCTACAGACATCACACATGGGACGGTTTAATAAGTAAGGATTGTTTTAGGTATATTGTAAAATTTACAAACGTTGCTTGGACTGATTAATGAAGAATCCATACAAGTAGAAACGCTATGGACGGCAAGAAGATGGAACAGCGTTTGCACTTCCAGTTCAAAGCTTCAAACAGCAGGAGACATTTTTAGGCATTCACACAGCCTAATTTACAGTAAGCAAACTCGTCCAAAAGATGGCGCCATAGCATAAACAATATTCCAGCATTTCCATGTGTTTTATCCAAGAAGCACTTTTAGGAAAACCATTGCATTATGGCTGTCAGAAAAATCCATAAATTAGCTGCACCGTTTTATAAGCCGCAGGGCTCTAAGCGTAGGAAAAAAGTAGCGTCTTTTAGTCAGGAACTTACGGTAATTAGATATTTGATTCATTATATAAGTATAGTTGAGGGTGTTGTCATGGCTACGTGGATAATAGCTTGTGCTGCGTTCGTCTGCGGTTTTAAATTACAACTGCTCTGAGGAAGGAATCGGAGCGATGGACAGTGAGGCTCCTAGCTGGTAGGAAACAGAATATTTAGTTGGAGTCTGACATGACGAGAAGGATGGATCGGGAGGGCTTTATGTTCACATTTAGGAGGCCGCTACGAGCAACGAGCATGCTACCAGTGTGATTATTAACTTGTTGATCAATCTATATTTACACTGTGGAGTCGCTGTGTTTTCAAGACATTTATTGGCCACCAGTAATTCAGACCCGACTAGTTTGCTGCCTTCAAATTGAAAACGGTGTAAACAGGAAGAGAACACTTTCTTGAGACAACGCATCTGAACATTCCTAACTGTCCCACGCGTGTCAAGATAAGATGCCACTCTCCTATTCAGGGTTTTTTCCATGTTGCCAATATACTAGTGGCGGTGGGGGTGTGGCCAACATGAGGCCATCATATAATTTGCATAATCAGTGACGATGCTGCATATTAGTGATGGGTCCGGCAACACAGATGCATCGGCGCATGCGTCGAGCTCATAGAGCGATACCCTGTGTCGGTGCGCGTACCACTTTTAGAAAGTCACGTGACCGATCATGAGCTGCTTTGGTCACGTGACCGATACGTGAACTGTATCGCATTGACCCCTCCTCTGTGAGCAACGTTCCCTCTAAGGTGCGCGCCTGCGCAATTGCGCACTGCTCAAGCGTCCTCTGCGCACACTGTGCGCCGCACAGCAAATATATGCCGCGCACCAAATCAAACCCATCTGAATTCTAAACAAAATAAACACATTTATTCTGTGTAATTTTGAAATGCAACAAGCGGCCCTAACGGTGTTCGTCAACAACACTCATACCACTAAGCCACTGGTGCGTTTATGGCCACACAAAAAGTCGGACAACTCAAACACCACACAAAGTTACACTATGACTCCTCAGTCATACGTGTGCTTATTTTTATATCATTTATTATTAATGTTGATTTATTGATATTAATCATGGAATGCTGTTACTAGAGAAAGGTACAGGAATGACGGTGTGGCGAAGTTGGTAGAGTGGCTGTGCCAGCAATCAGAGGGTTGCTGGTTACTGGGGTTCAATCCCCACCTTCTACCATCCTAGTCACGATACATGTTCACATTATTTATTGACTGTATCTAAAAAAGATAAAAATATTTTTATTTAAATAAAGATATGAAATAATCCTAAATGAAATACAATGACTTGGTTTATATTATTGTATTTACTAGGTCTTAAAATCAGTGTCAGTTGAGTCGGTCCATAGGTTGCCTGTAGGGATTTTTAATGTCCAGCAGATGTCAGTATTTAGTGACACAGTATCGACACAGTATCAATACAGTTTTGCAATGTGTCGAAACGCTTCATGACGCCTCATCAACCCATCACTACTGCATATATAGTCTTTAAAAAGGCAAACATTTATTACATATATCGTAAATTGGGGTCGAGAAGACACTACTTTGTCCCTACGCTTTGAATCTTCTAAAACGATGCAGCTAATTTGTGGATTTTTCTTCTCTGACAGCCATAAAGTAGATAGTTTTCATTAAATACATTCAAAGACATTTAAAGGGTGCGTTATTT
>NC_084740.1:68936282-69036282 GCF_033978785.1 Entelurus aequoreus
GAGCTCTGCAGGAGGCCAAGGAGAAGCTGCGGAAGTCGCGCGAAGAGCTTCAGGCCGAGATCCAGACGGAGAAGAGCAAGGTGGTGCAGGACCTGAAAAAGAAGGAGGCGGCGCCAAAGCCTCTGCCGCCCGTGCCCATGCCCAAGGTGGTGGGCATCAGTGACGGCGAGCCTCTGGAGCCGGACGTCAAAGAGAAACGCGACAAGATTCGTGAGGTAGGACAACCGTGAGAGTCTTTTTCCTACGAATCATCCAATATTTGATGATCAATCTTTTATTGGTGGCTTTTTGTTAGCTGAACACTGCTTTACTCCCAGGTTCTTCTGCAAGCACACACATACGTTTATATATTTATTAGCAGAGGGGACTCCTTGGGTCCTTCAACTTTTTTCTTTTTTTTTAACTGTGGGGATAAACATAACAAGGGGGTATTGGATTAACAATCTCTTTAGTGATAAAATAACACAACAGCAGCAAGCTAAACCATCAACGTACACACACACGCACACGCACGCACACACACACACACAAGCACACACACAGACAGACACACACACACACACACACACACACAAACTCACACACACACACACACACACACAGACTGACAGACACACACACGACACACACACACACAGACATACACGCGCACACAAAGACACACACATACACACGCACACACAGACACACACGCACACACAGACACACACGCACACACAGACACACACACACACACACAGACACATACACACACAAACACACACACTCACAGACAGACACACACGCACACACAGACACACACGCACACACACAGACAGGCAGACACACACACAGACACAGACACACACACACACGCACACAGACACACACAGACAGACAGACAGACAGACACAGACACACACACACACACACACACACACGCACACAGACACACACACAGACAGGCAGACACACACACACACACACACACACGCACACAGACAGACAAACACCACACACACACACACAGACACACACACACAGACAGACAGATACACACACGACACGCATGCACACACACACACACTCTCACACACACACACACACACACACACACACACACACAGCCACACGCATACAGCCACACGCACACAAAGACACACACACACACACACACACACACGCACCCACAGACACACACACACAGACACCCACGCACACACACAGACAGGCAGACACACACACACACACACACACACAGACAGACACACACACAGACACATACACACACACACACAAACACACACACAAACACGCACACACACACGACACGCACACACACACACAGAAACACACGCACACACAGACACACGCACACACACACACGCACACACACACGCACACACACACAAACGCACACACAGACAAACACACACAGACACAGACAGACACACTCACACACAGACACACACACACAGACACACACACACACACACACACACAGCCACACGCACACAAAGACACACACACGCACCCACAGACACACACACAGACACACACGCACACACAGACACACACGCACACACACAGACAGACAGACACACACACACACAGACAAACACACAGACACACACACACACACAGACAGACACACACACAGACACATACACGCACACAAACACACACACCCACACACACACAGACAGACACACACACACAGACACACAAATACACACGCACTCACAGACACACACACACACACACACACACAAACACACACGCACACACACACAAACACACACAAACACACACACACAGACACACACACACACAAACACACACACACAGACACACACAGACACACACACAGACACACACACACGCACACGTACAAACACACGCACAGACACACACGCACACACAGACACACACACACACACACACACACACACACACACACACACACACACACGTTTGATTCTCTCAAAAACGTTAACAAGCATGTTGTTACAATATTCACAAGTAAAAATTTTAAATAATTCTCACATCAGACGTTAGGCAGAGAAGGGGAGGGCACTGTTTTTAAAAGTTGCAAGTGATACGCGCTTATTTAGTGACACGAAAAGAAAAGTAAAACTGCATCAAAATACATATAGATGCATCAATAATCTATTTTTAATCAAATCGTAGCTCTTAAATCGTAATAGTAATCAAATTGTGAGGTGCCTCCCTCTAACCCCTACTATATTGTTTTTGGAATGATTGTATTCCACCAGGATACCAGGACTTTGGCTTTATTGTCGTTTGTCAGCTACACCGCTGCAATATTTGATTTATTGCGGCTTCAAATGACTTATTTGCAGCCAGCAGAGGCGCTTTTGAAGGTGGTCTGCAAAAGAAAGTAGCTGCTGGGGTCCCTAAATAATGGCGGGGCAAAAAATTCTGGCAATAACAGCTGCGGCTGTAGGCAACCTCCTGATGTGTTGTTTCTATTACCTCCACAAGACGACGAACGGTCAGCGTCCAGCGGCTTTATTTAGGCCTGCATGCGCTTTAAAATGGTGCTTTGAAGGCCTACTGAAAGCCACTACTACCGACCACGCAGTCTGATAGTTTATATATCAATGATGAAATCTTAACATTGCAACACATGCCAATACGGCCGGGTTAACTTATAAAGTGCAATTTTAAATTTCCCGCTAAACTTCCGGTTGGAAACGTCTATGTATGATGACGTATGCGCGTGACGTCACGACGGCAACAGAAGTATTCGTACCCAATGTGTCACCATACAAACTGCTCTGTTTTCATCGAACAATTCCACAGTATTCTGGACATCTGTGTTGGTGAATCTTTTGCAATTTGTTTAATGAACAATGGAGATTGCAAAGAAGAAAGTTGTAGGTGGGATCGGTGTATTAGCGGCTGGCTGTAGCAACACAACAAGTAGGACTTACTTGGATAGCAGACGCGCTAGCCGATGCTAGCCGCCAACCGCATCTGTAATCGGGTGAAGTCCTTCGTTGCGCCGTCGATCGCTGGAACGCAGGTGAGCACGGGTGTTGATGAGCAGATGAGGGCTGGCTGGCGTAGGTGGAGCGCTAATGTTTTTATCATAGCTCTGTGAGGTCCCGTTGCTAAGTTAGCTTCAGCGTCGTTAGCAACAGCATTGTTAAGCTTTGCCAGGCTGTCAATTATTAACCGTGTAGTTACAGGTCCATGGTTTAATAGTATTGTTGATCTTCTGTCTATCCTTCCAGTCAGGGATTTATTTATTTAGTTTCTATCTGCATTTGAGCCAGATGCTATCACGTTAGCTCAGTAGCTAAAGAGCTTCGCCGATGTATTGTCGTGCAGATAAAAGTCACTGTGAATGTCCATTTCGCGTTCTCGACTCTCATTTTCAAGAGGATGTAGTATCCGAGGTGGTTTAAAATACAAATCCGTGATCCACAATAGAAAAAGGAGAGTGTGTGGAATCCAATGAGACCTTGTACCTAAGTTACGGTCAGAGCGAAAAAAGATACACCCTGCACTGCCTCTCTAGTCCTTCACTCTAACGTTCCTCATCCACGAATCTTTCATCCTCGCTCAAATTAATGGGGTAATCGTCGCTTTCTCGGTCCGAATCTCTCTCCCTCCATTGTAAACAATGGGGAATTGTGAGGAAATCCTTCCTCCTGTGACGTCACGCTACTTCCGGTATAGGCAAGGCTTTTTTTTAATCAGCGACCAAAAGTTGCAAACTTTATCGTCGTTGTTCTATACTAAATCCTTTCAGCAAAAATATGGCAATATCGCGAAATGATCAAGTATGACACATAGAATGGATCTGCTATCCCCGTTTAAATAAAAAAAATTAATTTCAGTAGGCCTTTAAGACATGTGTGTTACAGTTGTCGTGCTGTTGTTTAGCGCTATTAATGCCGATTCAGCAATTTGTTCCTTGATTGTGTTGCTATATGTTGTACAATATAATTGTTCATAAATTAGTTAATTATCAAATGCTTCCAATTAACACCCTGCCTTTGTACTGCAACTAACTCAACACTCTGGCTATAATTACAATGTATTTTGCTGTCTAAAGGACAACATGATGTCAGCTATGTGATGCAGAGAGACTTTTTACATGATATTTTCCGCCATTTTAAACGAATCAAAACTGAGCAACTGGCAGTTCGTACCTCATTTGGGTCCGCACGACCCATTGTCAAAAGAATCCCAAAGGGAGTCCTTTTGCAATGGGACGAAAGGACACTATTGAATTTGTAAGGTTTTATTATTATTATTATACCGACCCAAAAAAAAACTCTAATTTGACCCACTTAACATGCTTCAAAACTCACCGAATTTGACACACACATCAGGACCTGCGAAAATTGCCATCTAATAAAAAAACCAAACCCCAAAATCAAAATTGCGCTCTAGCGCCCCCTAGGAAAAAACAAAAGCAAACTGCCTGTAACTCCCACTAGGAAGGTCGTAGAGACATGAAACAAAAACCTCTATGTAGGTCTGACTTAGACCTACATTTCATAATTTCACATCCTTGGGCAAAAACCAACAGGAAGTTGGCAATTTCCCATTTAAGACAAAAATGTACTAAAAACACTAATTTTTGCCTCTTTGAGCTGTAATTTGACCCTCTTAAAATACTTCAAAACTCACCAAACTTCTCACCCACATCGGGACTGGTGGAAATTGCGATCTAAAAAAAAAACCGAACCCCAAAACTCAAAAAGCGCAATTTTTTAATAAATCAGAGACAAAACTGCTTCTCAGAGGAAAACTCAGACAAAACTGCTTGTAACTTCCGGTAGGAATGTCTTAGAGACATGAAACAAATACCTCTATGTAGGTCTCACCTAGACCTACATTTCATAGATTGACATCCTTCAGCAAAAATCAACAGAAAGTTTGCAATCCCTCCTTCAAAACAAAATTTTAGTTAAAACCGGTCACCAAACATCAATTATCTCCTCTGAGCGCGTTTGTCGTTTCGGCTTCAAACTACTACAGGAGAGAGATTGAACCCTTCTGATTAAAAGTTGACGACGGCGTTTCGTTAAGTGCTACCGTTTTGATTGTACGTGCCTTCAAAGACCCGCAGCACTAAAGTTGCTCCGCTGCTGTGATTTTACGCGCCTTCAAAGAAAACAACCACTGTGCCGCAGCACCTAGGAAAAAAACACAGACACAACTTCCCCTAACTCCCAGTACGAATATCGTAGAGACACGAAACAAAAACCTCTATGTAGGTCTCACTCAGGACTACCACTGGACAAAAGTATTGGGACACCTAGGACTAGCACCAGCCAAAATGCGGACCCTACCAACGCTGCTTGCAGCTTTAATTTTATTTGAGTTTCATTTCACAAAATAGTTGATCAAGAAAATTCCTTTTTCGGTCATCAATAAAATTGGGAGTAAACATCTTTTCTGTTGCATCCCTTTCAACTCCTCATGGCAACATCGCTCCGCCTAAACTCGAGATGTTCCCGTTAGGGTTTTATGCTGCCGATACTGATACCGATCAGCCATGATCACAAGTATTAATACATATGATCATATAAAAATAGATACAATATGAGCTTGAGGGGGTCGGCGTCTGTGATCGACGTTGAAAGGCACTTATCTGCAATGACATACTTAAAAAAAATGGTATTACTGTAATCCAGCCACACACAGATGGAGCTATCTCGTCTCGCTCGCCTTAACCATCGCCCCGCATAATTACCTCGTATCATGTCTCCTGAAACGGCATTCAGAATGGGAACACGAGTGGCTCGCACGGCTGTCTCCAAATGTCCCTTTTGTTCTCTTGGCGAGCACGCCGTGCACTGATGGTTGTCGCCTGCATCACACTGCATCACACTGCCACTCAAACCCATGCTGACGCCGTCACATTGCACTTCTGATGTTTAACAGACACTTGTAAATGTGTTATCGTATTAGCTAATGCTAAAGATTTTAGTGTCATTACATTATGATAGCACGTACAAATATGCATGAAACCACTCGTACAGATATCCCACGTGACGATTTGGTGAGTAAGAATTGTTTTAGTTACATTGTAAAACTGACAAACGTTGCTTGGAGTGATGGATAAAGAATCTGCATGAGTAGGTACGCTATGGACGGCCAGAAAACTCTTTTTATTCTGGTCGTTAGCAGAGAAAAATCCATAAATTAGCCGTACTGTTTTATAAGACGCATGGTTCAAAGTGTAGGAAAAATTAGCAGCTTATAGTCTGGAATTTACGGTTAATGATCTTCTAAAACAACTCAACTTTGTGTAGTACATTACATGGGACGTGTAATTGTCAAAAAGACAGCCAAAAGAGGTTGGTAGATGAGAATAAATCTAAAGGTAAAATATAGTGTAGAAATGCACCCAATGCAGGAAATAGTGTCTTGATTTAAAAACATTTCTTTCAGGGCTTGCGTGGCAGCACTTTGTGCTGATACGCATTTTCCCCATTTTCCCTGTTAATTTTCCTACATTTTCCTCTCATGGTGCTCACTCACGTCTCTTGAGTATTGTCGGCGGTTTTTGGATGTTTTTTCGAGGGCTTTATGGGCGGAATAGAACGACTCCTTTTTAGCTGCATTGTTAGCCACCTTATACTTGCCGTATTTTAGGATTTATAAGGGTGTAACGCATACTTGCCAACCTTGGGACCTCCGATACCGGGAGGTGGCGGGGGGCGTGGTTAAGAGGGGAATATATTTAAGCTAGAATTCACCAACTCAAGTATTTCATACATATATGTATGAAATACTTGACTTTGACAGTGAATTCTAGCTATATATATATATATATATATATATATATATATATATATATATATATATATATATATATTTTTTTTTTTTAAATTATACATATAAATAAAATAAATACTTGAATTTCAGTGTTCTGGATGGCAGTATTGTCCTGTTTAAGAGTGTCACAACATTGCTGTTTACGGCAGACAAACTGCTTTACGGTAGACTAAACGTGACTGCTGTTGTTGTGTGTTGTTACCCGCGCTGGGAGGACGTTAATGAAGCTGCCTAACAATAAACCCACATAAGAAACCAAGAACTCGCCCTCGATCATTCTACAGTTATGACGTCATTGGGCAGGCAAGCTGTTTATATTGTGGGAAAGTGGACGTGAGAACAGGCTGTCCCCACTCAGGTCCGCATTGAGCTGGAGGGGGCGTGGCCTCCAGCTCCGGCTGAATACCGGGAGTTTGTCGGGAGAAAATTTCTGCCTGGAGGTTATCGGAAGAGGCGCTGAATACCGGGAGTCTCCCGGTAAAAACGGGAGGGTTGGCAAGTATGGTGTAACGGTACATGTATTTAGGGATGATACTCAAAACCGGTTTTCCCGGTTGTTCGATAAGAAAAGAACAGAGTCCTCAGACTCTGATCCCTTTTTGAGAACCGGTACCCGTTATCGAGACCACTATAGTAAAGAAAAAGAGTTGGTTCTTTATTCGAATCCCTCGGGACCAATCCCGTCCCGACCAGAAATGCCCCGTGAGACATCACAAGAAATGACGTCACGTAGCTCAGTCATTAGGCGCAGATAGGGAAAGCAGGAAAAACAATGGACCGGAAAAAGCGCTCCAATGTGTAATAAAGTTCAAAACAAAAGGTATAATCCAATGAATAACTTTACTGAGAGATTTGAGCAGGGTACAAACACATGACGAACACTTTTACGACCAACCGGAAACATAGCAACCAGGCTAGCAACGCACCTCCTTTACGGCAGCTGTCGCAACGTTCTTAAAGCAACCGCAGCACATACTCTACCGTATGTGTATGATCATACACATACACATACACATACACATATCATATGACATAATCTCCCATTTTTTAACTTTTGTTTTTCTTTCCTTGTAAACAAAACAAAATCACACTGTATATGTGTTGTCTGTCTAATTATAAATAATGCAGACGAGGCGTGTTGGCTGAGTTCTTGACGTTTACTTTCACAGCGTGCTCATAACCTCATTCTTAGCTGCCGGGTGGGACATGCAACAACATTTTTCGGGGCTACCGCGCATGCTCGTCACTCCCGTTGCATGCTGGGTAGTGTAGTTGTTATATTCCCTAGCCTAGCTCATAACATCACATCTTTCCCCCTATAAAGAAATAATGTTAACTCAATAAAGTGTATTTCTTTTTTTAGCTTTAACTTTTAATTTTTTAGCATTGTAACCACATTTGCAAACAACTTTTCTCTTCATAGAATTTTCATTCAATAAAGAAATAAAGTGCAAAAATGTCAAAGCATCATAACAAACAGTTATGTCAAATAGCAGCAGAAGTGCACTTTTTGGAGAGTTGTATTATTTTAAGTTTTGTGCCCAAGGGACTGATTTTATTTAACACTATATTATTATTTATACACTTATAGTGATCACAGAGACAGGTTGTTTTTGTGTTACTGTATATATTTGTTTTTCTGAAAAATCCCACTTAATATACAGTCAATATTTGTTTATTTTATTTTATTTTTTTAGGGGGGTAACAGTCAATATGTATTTATTTATTAGATTTTATTTTTTTCTTATATAATAAAAGTGAACTTTTGTTAAACCAAATATTGTGTTTTTTTTTCCATATACAACAACCTATCTGGACTCGATAAGAGAATCGATAAGGAATCGGTTCGATAAGAGGATTCGATAATAGAATTCGATAATAGACTCGAACTCGATAATTTCTTATCAAACATCATCCCTACGTGTATTTGTATTGAACCGTTTCGGTACGGGGGTTTCGGTTTGGTTCGGAAGTGTACCGAACGAGTTTCCATGCGGACATATTAAGTAGCACACCGCACGTTGTGTAAACAATGCACACCGAGGCACAACACACGGCATGCTAGCAGCGACCGGGCTACGACAACATGTAAAAGTCAGAGCTGGAAGACCCTCCTGCCTTGTTAAGATATCCCGTTTGGGAACACTTCGGCTTCGCGGTGCGATAAAACAATGGAGGACGAGAGGCGGACAAAGAAAAAGCGCTTTGCCGACATTGTTCAGCAGCGGTAGAGTATGCTTCTGGCAACACGTCAAACATGCTAACCCATTTTGAAGCGGCACCACACCCAAGTGAACATTGCTTCAACCAGGCCCGGCCCTAACCAATCTGGCGCCCTAGGCAAAATATTGGCACTAATTAAAGGGGCAGAGCTTTGAGACATTTTAGCTTTTATATGTTTAAGATATATTTTTTGTAAGAACCACAATTAATAAATATATTTCAGTGAATAACTTATTGTTCAAATCTGTATATAAATATGTACATAAAGTGTTGTAATTATATTGTAAAATGGATGGATGGATGGATGGACGTTTAAAACAAAACTGTTATTATTAATTAGTAAGTATACATTTTTTTAGCCTTTTTAGAGAAAATCAAATCATTGTAGTAAATTATGCAAATTACTCGATGATGTCATGGTGACCACGCCCATAGCCACGCCCCCACCACCACAGGTATCTTGGCAGTTTATGGGAAACACTGCTAGTGGTGGCTCACATCCATCACACACGGAGCTTTTTCTATTTTTGGGCAGAATTATTATAGTCTTCACAATGTTAAAAGGATAAAGCCATTGTTTACAAATTTGGTAAATAAATAACCAAAAATTTATATTTTGTTGTTTTCTTACTGTACCGAAAATGAACCGGACCTTGACCTCTAAACCGAGGTACGTACGAATCGAACCGAAATTTTTGTGTACCGTTACACCCTAAACGATTTAGAATGCATTATAAAAAGAAAAAACATTTGTGACCTTGTCTCACATAAAATTGTGAATGATAGTCAAAATGACCCCCCCAAAAAATGCAGTTCCCCTCTAAGACCTATAATTGTGCTGATTGTTACCTTGAAAAGCGTGTTCCTGGTAGCAAGGCTGCCTCTGATTGGTAATTGCACTCACTGCTGGTGTGAAGACTCGGCTTCCCGCTTCAACTGACGGTCGGCCGCCGAGCCAAACGCAAGTGACCGCAGATTTGCGGCTGCCGCCGGAGAGAGTAAAGATACGTTTCCCCCGCGGATCAATGAAGCGCGGCCATAAAGCTGGGTTAAATCGATGGCGCGAAGCAGGCTTCTTTAAGTGGGATGGAAATGGTGCTGCTCTGGAGACGTATGGTACCGTGCGGAGACATGAAGGTGGAATATCTGCCCATGACGTTCTTGCCCGTAACTCAAATTTATGGCCTCTTCCTTTTCCTGCTCTTTAGCTTCAGCGCTCCTTTTTTATTACCAGATTCAAACGCTAAATCCCTGTTCATTTTGCATATAAACACCAGGAGTGCATAGCCAGATTGTCCAATGAAATCATGCTGTGGTCGTTTTGCTAACATCAGGGAACAAAACGCTTAACATAAAACTAGAAAGGCACAATTTTTTTTTACCAATAACTTCCTGCTTCACAAGACTGATAACAGATAACTTATTTAGATCTTCAGTTTTTTGTTAACTCAGCTTCAAAAGTAGTTTGTGCACAACCTGGGGGTAAGAAAGACTCAAACAAAGTGCACTTGTAGCTTTGTCCTTATCATATTTGAGATCAATACGTTCATAAAAAAGGAGGAAATATTATGGCCTTACTATTTTTTGATCTATCAGTGTATGGCAGGAGTGTGGTTCACATTTGAACCGATACGGTAGGTGACAATTGTGTCACGATATACATTTTTTATATTGATGGATTTCGATTTTTATTGACATTTTTAATGACCTACTTAAGCCTGCCAATAAATCCAGTAAGACAGTTTCCAACTTCCTGAATTGGTGTCAAGTTAGTGTGAAAAGCTGACTTGGCATCAAGTTAACATGAAAAACAGAATTAGCATCAAGTTAGCATGAAAAGATGAATTAGGGTCAAGTTAGCGTGAAAAGCTGATCTAGCGTGAAAAACTAAATTAGCGTCATGTTAGTGTGAAAAGCTGAATTAGCGTCAAGTTACCATGAAAAGCTGAATTAGTGTCAAGTTAGCGTGAAAAACTGAATTAGGGTCAAGTAAGCATGAAAAGCTGAATTAGCGTCAATATAGCGTGAAAAGCTGAATTGGCGTCAAGTTAGCGTGAAAAGCTGACTTGGCATCAAGTAGCGTGAAAAACAGAATTAGCATCAAGTTAGCGTGAAAAGATTAATTAGGGTCAAGTTAGCTTGAAAAGCTGATCTAGTGTGAAAAACTAAATTAGCGTCATGTTAGTGTGAAAAGCTGAATTAGCGTCAAGTTAGCGTGAAAAACTGAATTAGGGTCAAGTAAGCATGAAAAGCTGAATTAGCGTCAGGTTAGCGTAAAAAACTGAATTAGGGTCAAGTAAGCTTGAAAAGCTGAATTAGCGTCAGGTTAGCGTAAAAAACTGAATTAAGGTCAAGTAAGCGTGAAAAGCGGAATTAGCGTCAAGTTAGCGTGAAAAGCTGAATTGGTGTCAAGTTAGCATGATAAGCTGAATTGGTGTCAAGTTAGCACGATAAGCTGAATTGGCGTCAAGTTAGCTTGAAAAGCTGAATTGGCGTCAAGTTAGCGTAAAAAGATGAATTGGTGTCAAGTTAGCGTGAAAAGCTGAATTGGCGTCAAGTTAGCGTGAAAAGATGAATTAGGGTCAAGTTAGCGTGAAAAGATGATCTAGCGTGAAAAACTGAATTAGCGTCATGTTAGTGTGAAAAGCTGAATTAGCATCAAGTTAGCGTGAAAAATTGAATTAGGGTCAAGTTATCATGAAAAGCTGAATTAGCGTCAAGTTAGCTTGAAAAACTGAATTAGGGTCAAGTAAGCATGAAAAGCTGAATTAGCGTCAGGTTAGCGTAAAAAACTGAATTAGGGTCAAGTAAGCGTGAAAAGCTGAATTAGCGTCAGGTTAGCGTAAAAAACTGAATTAAGGTCAAGTAAGCGTGAAAAGCTGAATTAGCGTCAAGTTAGCGTGAAAAGCTGAATTGGTGTCAAGTTAGCATGATAAGCTGAATTGGTGTCAAGTTAGCTTGAAAAGCTGAATTGGCATCAAGTTAGCGTGAAAAGCTGAATTGGCGTCAAGTTAGCGTGAAAAGATGAATTAGGGTCAAGTTAGCGTGAAAAGATGATCTAGCGTGAAAAACTGAATTAGCGTCATGTTAGTGTGAAAAGCTGAATTAGCAACAAGTTATCATGAAAAGCTGAATTAGCATCAAGTTAGCGTGAAAAATTGAATTAGGGTCAAGTTATCATGAAAAGCTGAATTAGCGTCAAGTTAGCGTGAAAAACTGAATTAGGGTCAAGTAAGCATGGAAAGCTGAATTAGCGTCAGGTTAGCGTAAAAAGCTGAATTAGCGTCAAGTTAGCGTGAAAAGCAGAAATTGCGTCAAGTTATCATGAAAAGCTGAATTAGCGTCAGGTTAGCGTAAAAAGCTGAATTAGCGCGAAAAGCTGAATTAGCGTCAAGTTAGCGTGAAAAGCTGAATTAGCGTCAAGTTAGCGCGAAAAACTGAATTAGGGTCAAGTTAGCGTGAAAAGCTGATCTAGCGTGAGAAACTAAATTAGCGTCATGTTAGTGTGAAAAGCTGAATTAGCGTCAAGTTATCATGAAAAGCTGAATTAGCGTCAAGTTAGCGTGAAAAACTGAATTAGGGTCAAGTAAGCATGAAAAGCTTGATTAGCGTCAAGTTAGCGTGAAAAACTGAATTAGGGTCAAGTTAGCATGAAAAGCTAAATTAGCGTCAAGTTAGCGTGAAAAGCTGAATTAGCGTCAAGTTAGCGTGAAAAACTGAATTAGGGTCAAGTTAGCATGAAAAGCTGAATTAGCGTCAAGTTAGCGTAAAAAGCAGAATTAGCGTCAAGTTAGCGTGAAAATCTGAATTAGCATCCAGTTTTCATGAAAAGCTGAATTAGCGTCAAGTTAGCGTGAACATCTACTTCAGGAGCGTCTCGGTGTTAAGGTCCAAGTCTGGGAGGGATCAAAAATCTTCCCACAATCCACCCAGCGAGCCCCGGAGTGGAAGGTGTGGAAATATGGCGAATTGAGGGCAGCCAGCGGCATGCGATGCCAGCTTGAATTGCAGGGTCCATCCTGAAAACGCTGCATTGGGAAAGTGTCCGACAAGGAGTGAGCGTGCGCTCATTTGAATTCGGCGCCGACACCAAGGACGTGGTGTCGCGCTATCGTTGATGAACAACGAAGCGGCTTGAACATTAACTTATCTTAGCGCACAGACGCCATTACGATGCGCAGACACGGACTAGACGGTGAAATATTCATGGAGCGGCTCAGAGCAAGGTTGCTGCGTTCGCCCATTGTTTGGGGAAAGGAAGTAAATAAATAAAGCAGCTTGTTGCCCACGGTGACAGGACTTTTTTCTCGCCAGGGTGGTGGCGGTTTTTGGGGGCGTGGTTTCAGTTCGACACATGTGAAACTCGTCGCCTTGCGATTATTGGAAGCCGTTCAATGCGTGCTTTGAATTGTCTGTCGGTACACCCTAACCCTTAAGACCAGCAAGAGTCTACTGCAGGCCGAAGTGGCCCAAATCAGATTTTCAGCTTCAATTCCGGTCTTTCAACAATCGCTATTTCTTTGGAATCAAAATATATATTTATATATTGCATACAGCCGAAATGTCTGGCATCAAGCGGTTAGACGGGGTATTGCAGAGACTGATTTGAGGAGAGGCCAGCTCGCAGAGGAGAAGAGAGACAGGAGGAAACGTACTGCAACTACTAGAGATGTCCGATAATATCAGACTGCCGATATTATCGGCTGATGAATGCTTTAAAATGTAATATCGGAAATTATCTGTATCGGTTTAGGGAGAAGTACAGAGCGCCAATAAACCTTAAAAACACTGCCTTTGTGTGCCGGTCCAGTCACATAATATCCACGGCTTTTCACACACACAAGTGAATGCAACGCATACTTGGTCAACAGCCATACAAGTCACACTGAGTGTGGCTGTATAAACAACTTTAAAGGCCTACTGAAACCCACTACTACCGACCACGCAGTCTGATAGTTTATATATCAATGATGAAATCTTAACATTATAACACATGCCAATACGGCCGGGTTAACTTATAAAGTGACATTTTAAATTTGCCGCTAAACTTCCGGTTCGAAACGCCTCTGAGGATGACGTATGCGTGTGACGTAGCCCGGCGAACACGGGTATGCCTTCCACATTGAAGCCGATATGAAAAAGCTCTGTTTTCATTTCATAATTCCACAGTATTCTGGACATCTGTGTTCGTGAATCTGTTTCAATCATGTTCATTGCATTATGGAGAAGGAAGCCAAGCAAGCAAAGAAGAAAGTTGTCGGTGCGAAATGGACGTATTTTTCGAACGTAGTCAGCCACAACAGTACACAGCCGGCGCTTCTTTGTTTACATTCCCGAAAGATGCAGTCAAGATGGAAGAACTCGGATAACAGAGACTCTAACCAGGAGGACTTTTGATTTGGATACACAGACGCCTGTAGGGAACTGGGACAACACAGACTCTTACCAGGATTACTTTGATTTGGATGACAAAGACGCAGACGTGCTACTGTGAGTATGCAGCTTTGGCTTTTTTTTGCGTATGTACGTAACTTTTTTAAAATATATAAGCTTTATGAACCTTGGGTTAGGTGAACGGTCTTTTGGGCTGAGTGATTGTGTGTGTTGATCATGTGTTTGAATTGTATTGGCGTGTTCTATGGAGCTAGGAGCTAGCAGAGGAGCTAGGAGCTAGCATAACACGTACCGTACCGGACGTGCGCGTCACGTACGTAACTTTTTAAAAATATATAAGCTTTATGAACCTTGGGTTAGGTGAACGGTCTTTTGGGCTGAGTGATTGTGTGTGTTGATCAGGTGTTTGAATTGTATTGGCGTGTTCTATGGAGCTAGGAGCTAGCAGAGGAGCTAGGAGCTAGCATAACAAACACGCAGGTGTTATTATGCAGGATTAATTTGTGGCATATTAAATATAAGCCTGGTTGTGTTGTGGCTAATAGAGTATATATATGTCTTGTGTTTATTTACTGTTGTAGTCATTCCCAGCTGAATATCAGGTACCGTGAGTATGCAGCCTTGGCTGCTAAACATTCGATAACTTGACCGTATGTGCGCGTCACGTACGTAACTTTTTAAAAATATATAAGCTTTATGAACCTTGGGTTAGGTAAACGGTCTTTTGGGCTGAGTGATTGTGTGTGTTGATCAGGTGTTTGTATTGTATTGGCGTGTTCTATGGAGCTAGGAGCTAGCAGAGGAGCTAGGAGCTAGCATAACAAACACGCAGGTGTTTTTATGCAGGATTAATTTGTGGCATATTAAATATAAGCCTGGTTGTGTTGTGGCTAATAGAGTATATATATGTCTTGTGTTTATTTACTGTTGTAGTCATTCCCAGCTGAATATCAGGTCACCCCCGGCTCTCACAGCATCTTCCCTATCTGAATAGCTTCAACTCCCCACTAGTCCTTCACTTGCACTTTACTCATCCACAAATCTTTCATCCTCGCTCAAATTAATGGGGAAATTGTCGCTTTCTCGGTCCGAATCTCTCTCACTTCATGCGGCCATCATTGTAAACAATAGGGAACTTTGCGTATATGTTCAACTGACTACGTCACGCTACTTCCGGTAGGGGCAAGCCTTTTTTTTATCAGATACCAAAAGTTGCAATCTTTATCGTCGTTGTTCTATACTAAATCCTTTCAGCAAAAATATGGCAATATCGCGAAATGATCAAGTATGACACATAGAATAGATCTGCTATCCCCGTTTAAATAAAAAAAATTCATTTCAGTAGGCCTTTAACAATGGTACAAATATACGCCACACTGTGAACCCACACCAAACAAGAATGACAAACACATTTCAGGAGAACATCCACACCGTAACACAACATAAACACAACAGAACAAATACCCAGAACCCCTTGTAGCACTAACTCTTCCGGAACGCTACAATATACCCCTCCCCCCCCAAACCCCGCCCACCTCAACCTCCTCATGCTTGTCCCAAATTCCAAACTGCTGTTTTGAGGCATGTTAAAAACAATAATGCACTTTGTGTCTTCAATAATAAATATGGCAGTGCCATGTTGGCATTTTTTTTCCATAACTTGAGTTGATTTATTTTGGAAAACCTTGTTACATTGTTTAATGCATCCAGCGGGGCATCACAACAAAATTAGGCATAATAATGTGTTAATTCCACGACTGTATATATCGGTATCGGTTGATATAGCAGTGTTTCCCACACATTCATTTATTTGTGGCGGCCCGCCACGAAAGAATTACATCCGCCACAAATAAAAAAATAAAATAAAATACATTTAAAAAATTTTTTTATTATTATTATTTTTTTTGTCCTGTCCAGCTTCTCAGGCAAATCATATAGTTGATGTAGATGCCCATATAGGCTGTTCAGATTTACTTTACAAAAGAGAAGTGTAGGATACTTCTCTAGTTGCCTTATTTGTATTTGACCACTACTGTTTTCTGTTTATTTGTTACTGACTGTGGCAGGACACCTCTGCCTCTGTTTCACTTTATGTTGCTGGTAAATAATATGGTTGTAGTAGTAGGCTAAAGTTAAATTATTTAGTATGCACTAATTAAAGGGGCAGAGCTTTAAGAGACATTTTAGCTTTTATATTTTATAAGATATATTTTTTGTAAGAACCACAATTAATAAATATATTTCAGTGAATAACTTATTGTTCAAATCTGTATATAAATATGTACATAAAGTGTTGTAATTATATTGTAAAATGGATGGATGGATGGACGTTTAAAACAAAACTGTTATTAATTAGTAAGTATACATTTTTTGAGCCTTTTTAGAGAAAATCATATTGTAGTAAATTATGCAAATTTATCGATGATGTCATGGTGACCACGCCCATAGTCCCGCCCCCCACCGCCACAGGTATCTTGGCAGTTTATGGGAAACACTGTATAGGAATCGGTAATTAAGAGTTGGACAATATCGGAATATCGGATATCGACAAAAAAGGCATTATCGGACATCTCTAGCAACTACCATCGCACATGAATTGATTACGTGGACCCCGACTTAAACAAGTTGAAAAACTTATTCGGGTGTTACCATTTAACGGTCAATTGTACGGAATATGTACTGTACTGTGCAATCTACTAATAAAAGTTTCAATCAATCAATCAAAAAAACAGCAGGTCTCTCCACATGTTTGCATTAAGTGCAACATGGACTGTCACTCAAGAACTGGCTAGTACATTCAACAAACATGAATGTACCGTATCAACAAAACATCAAGTTAAAATGTGAAAATTATGATTAAATAAGTGTATTGTATAATTACAACCCTCATTATAACGGTATATAATATATGTAATAAAATATATTACTAATAAATTGACTACTACAGGATAGCAAACCTATTTAAATAAAAACAATAAACTAATATTAATAATTAAAGTTCCATTAAAAAATAAAAAATAAATAAATACATATAAAAAATAAACATCAAATCGAAATAAGTGTCTGACCCAAGAGCGTAAATTAGCATGGTCATCTGTGACTAAGCTGCCAGAGATTGACAAGTGATGCATTAAAATTCGGTCGTCTTAAATAGACCGGATGAAATAAAGATCAGATACCAATCGGAATCAGGCCCACCTCTTTATGTGGCCTGAATCTGATCCCAAAAGATCAGATTGAATGCACTTTGGAGCGTTTACACTGGCAAAAACAACAACAATTTGTGTCACTTGAGGGCAAAAAAAAGTCAGATTTTGGTGTGCAGTGTAAACGGAGCCATAACGATTTAGGACGCAATCTGATCCGTGAAACACAACATGCCTTGTAAAAATGCGATGATTGCTACTCTTAGTTGGCGTGGTATTGTTTGGATCAAACATGGAATATATTTGAATGTGTTATTCCCACCTGTGTGTGTGTGTTTGGCAACAAAGTAGAAAGGTTGACCCATTTCCTCCTAATTAACGTTGCTGGTGTAGAAACTGTCTATACGGCAAAAAGTCAGCGTTCAAAAACAAGAACAAAAAATAAAAAAATGAGGGGTATTTAATTTGAACTAAGCAAAATGATCTGCCAATAAAACAAGACCATTTGGCTTGTCAAGACTTTCCAAAACAAGTAAAATTAGCTAACCTAAATGAACCCAAAAATACCTTAAAATAAGAATATTCTCACTAATAACAAGTGCACTTTTCTTGGTAGAAAAAAAAAGAGACCTTTTTGCTCAATATGTTGAAAAATATTCTTAAATTAAGTAAATGCTAGTGCCATTTTCTTGACATAATGACATGCGCTCGGCATTACATTTCTTGAAACCAGCAAACTTATACTAAAAACGAATTTATTGTTCTTAATGGAAAGGCAACAAGGCAACCGCTTGTTACTCTCGGGGTCTCCTTGCCGCTCAGGCAAATCATATGGTCTAAAAATGCATTTTTCCATCGACAACATGACATCATCGCGCCAAGTGCGTGCTCTTTCAGTCAATTACTGTGCATATATACAGCCCGGCCCCCGGACAAAAAATGTTTAATTGTAATTTTGAAGAATTTATCTGAATGTGCATGAACCTTTTCTGTTCAAAATTGTTAGAAATGTCACATGTTAAATGTTTAAATATTAATTGTCAGTTTACTGTACTGTGCCAACTGTACTACTTTATGAGTACGTATTTTCTATTGTTTCATTTAAAATGAAACAGCAAAGTCCATTTGGCTGTCATCTGTTTTAATTATGAGACACAATTGTGTCAAAGTCCTGATTTTTTTTTTCATCCTTGAAATAAGAAATTATTACTTTAAAAAAGTAGTTTTATACTTGTGAGTGTAAATGACACAGCTTTGCAACAGTTAATATTCTAGTTTCAAGCATGTTTTACTCAATATACACTACCGTTCAAAAGTTTGGGGTCACATTGAAATGTCCTTATTTTTGAAGGAAAAGCACTGTACTTTTCAATGAAGATAACTTTAATGATAAATAATAAATGGGTTATACTTGTATAGCGCTTTTCTACCTTCAAGGTACTCAAAGCGCTTTGACAGTATTTCCACATTCACCCATTCACACACTGATGGCGGGAGCTGCCATGCAAGGCGCTAACCAGCAGCCATCAGGAGCAAGGGTGAAGTGTCTTGCCCAAGGACACAACGGACGTGACTAGGATGGTAGAAGGTGGGAATTGAACCCCAGTAACCAGCAACCGTCCGATTGCTGGCACGGCCACTCTACCAACTTCGCCACGCCGCCCCCGAGACTTAACTTTAAAGAAATACACTCTATACATTGCTAATGTGGTAAATGACTATTCTAGCTGCAAATGTCTGGTTTTTGATGCCATATCTACATAGGTGTATAGAGGCCCATTTCCAGCAACTATCACTCCAGTGTTCTAATGGTACAATGTGTTTGCTCATTGGCTCAGAAGGCTAATTGATGATTAGAAAACCCTTGTGCAATCATGTTCATACATCTGAAAACAGTTTAGCTCGTTACAGAAGCTACAAAACTGACCTTCCTTTGAGCAGATTGAGTTTCTGGAGCATCACATTTGTGGGGTCAATTGAACGCTCAAAATGGCCAGAAAAAGAGAACTTTCATCTGAAACTCGACAGTCTATTCTTGTTCTTAGAAATGAAGGCTATTCCACAACATTGTTTGGGTGACCCCAAACTTTTGAACGGTAGTGTAGGTCATAAAATCTCAGCAACAAGCTGTAATATCTTACTGAGATAATTTAGGACCAAAACCCTTAAAACAAGTAAAACACTCTAACATAAAATCTGCTTAGTGAGAAAATTATCTTATCAGACAAATATCACCCTTATTTGAGATATTTCATCTTACTTAGATTTCAGTTTTTGCAGTGTAGGGATGTCCAACATGCGGCAGAGATCAGTTTATGTGTAAAATTGAGCTTCATTTTTTAATTGAAAGAAACTGCTGTTCTAAATGTGTCCAGGGTGGCTGATAGTCAGGTGCGGCATATTTTTTCCTTCTATAATTTAGTGGGTGCGTCTTATATACTCTATAGTCTGGAAAGTACGGTACTCCTTTTTTTACACATTGGCAGGGAGTGCGTTCTTTTCCCAATCTCCTACGTGGACTGTAATCTGCCTTTGTTGAGGTCTTCTATTCCTGTTCCTCAGGCTAAATGTAGCTTAATGTGGTTTTTACTAGGACATCATGGAGTCAAATGAATTGACCAATGAAAGGATGGCTTCACTCAAATAGCTTCATTACACAGCACAATAAATATTTATAGAATAATTGCACGAGATGATTTACAGTTTGGGTAGTTTCACCTACGAGCTTTAGTTCGTTTATGCACACTAATCCATGGAGACGTCCAGGGGTGACCGGAATCAAACTGTACGTTGTCTTTCCCTGCAGTCATGTGATTACCTCTGCCTGCCCACTTTGCACCGTGCACGTGCTGATTGGACGCGGTCACTGTCGCAGTCAATCACCTTGTTTTTTTTTGCCGAGTGCCCAATTAGTATTCCGAGGTCTAAATAAGCGCTGTCGTCCTTGTCCTTGGCACGTGGGCTCGTTGGAATTTAATCAAAGGTTCCGAGCGGCGTCACGCTCTCTTATTACCTCGATTGATAACCACGAAGGCCAAGAACACGACGAGTCCGCCGGCCCTTGTCTTCACGTCTGGGGTTGCCATGGAGACGCGGACACTGGCGTCTCCATGGTACGAGGCCGCTGTAATGGTCTGACGTCTCATGTGCTATGTCACTCTGCAGATGATGAAGCACGCGTGGGACAGCTACCGGCAGTACGGCTGGGGCCACAACGAGCTGAAGCCCCTGGCCAAGAAAGGACATTCCACCAACATCTTCGGTAAGTAAACACACCTGCATCATAGTCCTCAATTACATACCAGCATCAAAGGTCACGGATTAGACACTTTTTTAAAAGCCCCAGTCTTAATTATGCAGGTTGCTCACTAAGACCACCTTCTTTATAAATACTCCGACCATCTTATTCATGTTGTTAAAAATTTTTTAAATTATTTGTCGTCGAACCTTTTATTTGTTGTGAAGCACTGTGCATACTTTGTTTTGATCACCTTTTTTGTCTGAAGGTCTAATTTGCAGAAACGTTTGATCTTGGATATATAATCCTCCATTTTGGCAGCCACATGCATTTTCATCCATTCAATTACTCATTCAGTGTAATAAAAATCCTTTATTCACTCATTCAATGAATTAAAAACATTCACTCATTCAATTAAGTAAAAACCATTTATTAACTCATTCAATGAAGTAAAAATAGTATATTAATTCATTCGTTCAATGAATTAAAAATAATTATTCATTCATTCAATGAATTAAAAGTAATTCATTCATTCAATGAATTAAAAATCATGTATTGATTCATTCAATGAATTAAAAACATTCACTAACTCAATTAATTGAAAAGAATGTATTCACTCATTCTATGAATTAAAAATCATGTATTGATTCATTCAATGAATTAAAAACATTCACTAACTCAATTAATTGAAAAGAATGTATTCACTCATTCAATGAAGTAAAAATTATCCATTCATTCAATGAATTAAAAATAATTATTAATTCATCCAATAAATTTAAAATAATTTATTAATGCATTCAACAAATTTAAAATAATTCGTTCACTCATTTAATTAATTAAAAACGATTTATTTATTCATTCAATTAATTAAAAATGATTTATTCACTCATTCAATTAATTACCAACATTCACTTATTCAATTAATTAAAAATCATTCATTCACTCATTTAATGAATTAAAATAATTTATTTATTCATTCAATGAATTAAAAATCATTTATTCACTCATTCTATGAAGTAAAAATAATCTATACATTCATTCAATGAATTAAAAATAATTATTAATTCATCCAATGAATTAAAATCAATGTATTCATTCATTCAATGAATTAAAAATCATTATTTCACTCATTCAATTAATTAAAAATCATGTATTCACGCATTCAGGGAATTAAAAACCATTTATTCATTCAATGAATTAAAAATAATGTATTAATCCCTTCATTGAATTAAAAATAATGTATTCATTCATTCTTTAAATAAAAATCATTCATTCACTTATTCAATGAATTAAAAATAATGTATTCACTAATTCAATGATTTAAAAATAATGTATTAATTCAATTAAATAAATTGAATTTATTAATTAAATGAATAAACGTCATTATTTCACTCATTCAATAAATTCAAAATCATTTATTTATTCATTCAATTAATTAGAAATAATTTATTCACTCATTCAATAAAATAACAATCATTCATTCACTTAATCAATACATTCAAAATCATTCAACGAATTAAAAACATTCATTCATTCAATGATTTAAAATAATTTATTCAATTAGTATGAATTAAAGATGATCGACTTATTCTGTGAATAGAAAATAATTCATTTATTGAATTTTTAAAAAATGTATTATGTATATATTATTCATATATATAGTATATATATATTATATTATTCAATTAATTAAAAAACATTTACAAATTCAATTAATTAAAAATAATTCATTCAATAAATTAAAATTATTCATTCATTTATTCAATTAATTTAAAATCATTTATTCATCCAACAAATTAGTAATTATTCAGTCTTTCACTGATTCCATGAATTATAAATTAAAATCGCTCATCCAATGAATCGGAATTAAAAGAGAGTCATTGACTCATTCAGTGAATTAAAAATCATTAATTAATTAATTCAATGAATCAAATTATTTGTTCATTCAATTAATTAAATTATTCATTCAATTAATTACAATCATTCGTTCAATGAATATGATTTAAAATGACTCATTAGGTGAATTAAAAATCATTATTGTAATAGAATAATTACGTTGTGGAAAGTGGGTCATTTGAGCGTCCACCAATGAGAGAAATTATCTTCTGGCGTATTAACAATCCTTTCAGCGAGTCCCCTTTCATTTGATCATTTTCTGGCTGTTAATCAATAGCGGCCAGTGGAGAAAACTGTTGATGAAGCGTGTGCTGTGACATGAGACATGTAAATGACGTGTATAATGACATGTGTAGTAGGCAGGAATGAAAGACATCTATTGTGTGAGCCAATATTGTGGCTACTATATTGTTGTTTCAAGTGGAACTGACTCAAAAGACGACAAAAGTAGCGTGGAGTAAACGTCCTGCTTTCTGCTTGGGTTATGAAAGCCCCTTGAAAGGAAATGGACCTGACCTGGTTCTTGCACGGGCATCTTCCTAGCTTCAAACAACAAGTGTTTCTTACACAAGCATGTCGTTATCAGTGTGGACCGCGCATACTTCAAAGTTCCCTGCTTTGGACCCCCTCTGTCTTCAGCACATTTCCCTCGGTTTTCTTTTGGTGAACACGCAGAGACAACTTAACCAGTAAAACACGGCAGTTCACCTCAGGGTATCATCACACGGACAAAAAACTATTACTATTTGGAGCACGCAGCTTTGATATCAATGCAGCTTTTGGGCAGCACGAGTTCCGTCCATAAGGACGCGGGCTTTCGAACCGTGGGCTTAGGGTCGGAGCCATGCTGTCGACATGGATGACAAAGTGTAGTCTACTTCCTGACTACTCTCATGTTACATTTGCTTAAAACACCCCAGAGCAAGTGAATGTGTTTTACTGTGGAACCTCCATTTATGAACTTTATTGGTTTTTGAGCAGGGTTCGTTAATCAAAAAGTTTGTATAGTGAAGCAAGAATAAGAAAATTGACTATTGGGTACCGATTCACATAAAATCTAACTTTGCTTGCATGTGACGTATTGTCAGGTCAAGCACTCACAGCTGACTCTGCCTTGACGCAATGTTACAATTGTCCATGTCAACAAAGCATGAAGAAGATGCTTGAAAGTACTGTAAAGCTCCACTTTTAAATATGTGCTAGCGCAATACTAATTTACATGGAATAAAGGGCTGCAACTATTGATTAGTAAGTAGTCGTGTAACCTATCGATTAATCGAAAAATTACATAAAACATACTTTATAGCAGGGGTGCCCACACTTTTTCAGCAAGCAAGCTACTTTTCAAATGATCAAGTCAAGGTGATCTACCGTGTATATACAGTCGTGGTCAAAAGTTTACATACACTTGTAAAGAACATAATGTCATGGCTGACTTGAGTTTCCAATAATTTCTACAACTATTTTTTTGTGATAGAATGATTGGAGCACATACTTGTTGGTCACAAAAAACATTCATGAAGTTTGGTTCTTTTATGAATTTATTATGGGTCTACTGAAAAAGTGACCAAATCTGCTGGGTCAAAAGTATATACACAGCAATGTTAATATTTGGTCACATGTCCCTTGGCAAGTTTCCCTGCAATAAGGCGCTTTTGGTAGCCATCCACAAACTTCTGGCAAGCTTCTGCTTGAATTTTTGACCACTCCTCTTGACAAAATTGATGCAGTTCAGCTAAATTTGTTGGTTTTATGACATGGACTTGTTTCTTCAGCATTGTCCACACGTTTAAGTCAGGAGTTTAGGAAGGCCATTCTAAAACCTTAATTCTCGCCTGATTTAGCCATTCCTTTACCACTTTTGACGTGTGTTTGGGGTCATTGTCCTGTTGGAACACCCAACTGCGCCCAAGACCCAACCTCCGGGCTGATGATTTTAGGTTGTCCTGAAGAATTTGGAGGTAATCCTCCTTCTTCATTGTCTCATTTACTCTCTGTAAAGCACCAGTTCCATTGGCAGCAAAACAGGCCCAGAGCATAATACTACCACCACCATGCTTGACGGTAAGAGTGGTGTTCCTGGGATTAAAGGCCTCACCTTTTCTCCTCCAAACATATTGCTGGGTATTGTGGCCAAACAGCTTAATTTTTGTTTCATCTGACATCACATGGACAAAGATAAGACCTTCTGGAGGAAAGTTCTGTGGTCAGATGAAACAAAAATGTAGCTGTTTGGCCACAATACCTAGCAATATGTTTGGAGGAGAAAAGGTGGTACTATAACAATTGTCTTCGATAATATGAATTGGTTGGTATTGGAATTTTTCTAAACGGTTGAAAAATGTTGATGTAATAACAGTTAGAATTTTGAAAATCCTGGAATTTCAGGAAAACTGGAGATTTTTACAGCAAAGAAATGGTAGTTTTGTTGCCCCAATTAAGAAGAATGTTTTGAAGGTGGAATGGTCAAAAACGGTTGAAAAATGTGGACTGTGAAAACTTTCCAGGAAGAGGTGAAAATAGGGCTTTGGAAAACTGGAAATTCTGGGAAATACTGGAATTTTTAAAACTTGGAATATGGTAGTTTGATTGTCCAAGTTGAGTGGAGTGTGTGCATGTTGGAACGTTTCAAATAGGTTGAGAAATGTGGAAATTGTGCAAGTTGGAATATGACTCATTCATTTTCCGTATGAAAAATGACCCGGAAAACTGGGAACTCTAGGTAATCTAGAATATTTTTGTATTTTTATTTTGGGGGGGAGCTTATGATTCCAGGTCGAGCCGAATATTTTGATACTCGGACTGTGGGCTGTGGAGCGCGGCGGAATAATAATAAATACATGATTTTTGGTGTAGAATATTCTTTGTGTGAATGCCCAAGCATGATGTATTCCATAGACATGCTAGACATGTGATCAACATTAGCCATTTTACATACACCCACAACGTTGCCAATGAAAAGTACAACTGCTGGTGTGTAATAAGTACAATACTTAGAGTTGAAACACTTTGTAGGACTCAACAAAAGACTACTTCCTGACTACGGCAACACACCGTAGCCTACTGTATACACTACTGCCATCTTGGAATTGCAACTGAAGGAAAGTAAGAAAATCAATGATTCTCAGCACGCTGTGACAATTTTATTATTAAACAATTTAAATTGATATCACACAAAAGTACTGAAAATTGGTATCGTTGAGTGTCTGTATTACCATGAATTGATTTACGTGGACCCCGCTGTTGAAACAAGTTGAAAAACTTATTCGGGTATTACCATTTAGTGGTCAATTGCACGGAATATGTACTGAACTGTGCAATCTACTAATAAAAGTTTCAATCAGTCAATCAAGTCCTAAGTACTACTGATTGGTACCATATCGGTTCAAAAGTACCAAGACACAACACATACTGCTGTTACATATGGACCCTTTAACTTAGCATCTGGTCTTTTAAAAATCCCGTAGTCCAGTGGGAGTGGGAGAGTATCCTCAAGCACAACATGCTGGAAAAACACTGTTTTCAATCAATAGACAGTGAGAAGTGGAATCCTCCCGAGATTGGACGTGGGTATCGTTTTCACATAGAATGCTCTGCGGTATTCATGTGAATCTGGCGATCGCCGTAGAGGATTTCTGCCGCTCGCAGCCACGCTGTTTGCTTTACTTTCAGCATCTAGGTCACGTCTTTGCATAGTCTGCTCCTCAGGCGAAACAGTGCCGAAGAAGAGGAAAGAATATTTATATGAGCGGGGAAGTACAAGATGCCTGGTTTGAAGGTCATTCACAGCCACAGATTTATGCATGAAATGGCCAGTGGGATGGATTTGGAGCCAAACAGAGGAAACAAGTTGGCTTGGTTTGCACTTTTGAAATTGTGATTACTATCTGATAGGGTTGTTCAGTAAACCAGTACTAATAAATTAAAAACGGTACTATACTGCCCCTGAAAAATACCGGTATATTTTTCCCATCACATTGCAGGTAAAAAGGAGCAGAGACGCATGTTAGGCAACACACGGGGTACTTATAACCAATGTATGATCCTGTAACTACTTGGTATTGGATTGATACCAGAATTTGTGGTATCATCCAAAAATTACCGTATTTTCCGGACCATAGGGCGCACCGGATTATAAGGCGCACTGCCGATGAGCGGGTCTAGTCAGGTCTATTTCCATAGAAAAGGCACACCGGATTATAGGGCGTAATAAAGGGGTCATATTTTTTTTTTTTTTTTTCTGAATTGAAAACACTTCCTTGTGGTGTACATAACATGAAATGGTGGTTCTTTGGTCAAAATGTTGCATAGATGATGTTTTACAGATCATCTTCAAGCCACTTTCTGACAGTCACTTCAGGATGCGCCGTTTTGTGGGCGGTCTTATTTACTTATTTAGTGCAATAACAACACCGGAAATGTGTCCCGTAAAAAAACATCCGACCGGAACTCTCTAAAAACTAAAGTCCCTTGGGTGAATAATGTAAACTCACTACACCGGTATGTTTTAGCGCTTCCATAGCGAGTCTCCTGACAGACATAAGTAAGAACTTTACACTACTTTATATTAGAAATGGCAACAGCGGGAGATGAATGCCACATAAGAAGGTAGAGCAAAAGAAGAAGCTTATAGACAATGGCTTACATGCTCAAATTTTCAGGACTTATGCAGATCCCAAATACACATCAGCAGGTACTAGAAGGTAAGAAAAGTTGTTTTTGCATAATATTGTGAAACAAAGCGCCAGATAATGTCTGCTAATAAGTGCCATTTTGCGGTCCTTATACACGCACCATATTAATTATCCGACAATCCATCAAATGGTGCGGCTTCACAGCTTACCGAAGTCGTACTAAAAACATTTTGACAGATTTTTGAGTGCCGTGTGTAATGTTCTATATTTGCAATGGAACATATAACATTTTGGTGTTGTTTACTTGAGTCATATTTCAGTTTACACATATCTCTTATGTATGACTTGTCATCTACTGGTCACACTTATCATTACATCATGTACCAAATAAAATAGCTTCAAGGTTGGTAAGCACAACCAGAATTATTCCGTACATTAGGCGCACCGGGTTGTAAGGCGCACTGTCGATTTTTGAGAAAATGAAAGGATTTTAAGTGCGCCTTATAGTCCGAAAAATACTAAAAAAAAAATTTAAGACATGAGGGCGCGTCTTCGTCAAATTCAGGTAAAAACGAGCAGAGGCGCATGTTAGGCAACGAACTGAGTACTTACACTACCGTTCAAAAGTTTGGGGTCACCCAAACAATTTTGTGGAATAGCCTTCATTTCTAAGAACAAGAATAGACTGTCGAGTTTCAGATGAAAGTTCTCTTTTTCTGGCCATTTTGAGCGTTTAATCGACCCCACAAATGTGATGCTCCAGAAACTCAATCTGCTCAAAGGAAGGTCAGTTTTGTAGCTTCTGTAACGAGCTAAACTGTTTTCAGATGTGTGAACATGATTGCACAAGGGTTTTCTAATCATCAATTAGCCTTCTGAGCCAATGAGCAAACACATTGTACCATTAGAACACTGGAGTGATAGTTGCTGGAAATGGGCCTCTATACACCTATGTAGATATTGCACCAAAAACCAGACATTTGCCGCTAGGATAGTCATTTACCACATTAGCAATGTATAGAGTGTATTTCTTTAAAGTTAAGACTAGTTTAAAGTTATCTTCGTTGAAAAGTACAGTGCTTTTCCTTAAAAAATAAGGACATTTCAATATGACCCCAAACTTTTGAACGGTAGTGTATAACCAATGTATGAACCTGTAACAACTTGGTATTGGATTGGTACTAGAATTTGTGGTATCATCCAAAACGTATGTCAAGTATCAAACATGAGAAGTATACTAAGTGCTTATTACATTTGAACAGAAGTGTAAAAAAATCACAACCGTGGCATGTGATGAGGACTAGATGTTGTACACAGTGCTGCCCTCCAAAGTGTCTGTCAGGTGCGTCGTCAGCGGAGTGAGTGAAAATCCACCGACAGCCTCGGAACTTAGTGTTGGTAAGTCCTAAGAATCCAGCCAGAGGACAAGCGCTCAGCTCTGGGCCTCACTCAGTCAGGCTGCTTATTTTCAAGAGGGAGGGTCCCGTCCAGTCGTTGAACCTCTGAGGACAAACACAAAACAGATGTTTCTGCCCGCTGCCAAAGAAGTGGGTTGTCAGTCTGCTGGCGACCAGATTGGTGGGAATTGGCCGGGTTTACCGTACCGCCGGGCCCCCCGTTACAAATCAGCCTGGATAGAAACTGAGAAGAAGATTAGCTGGTGTGGAAGCACGCTGGACACAGTGTTGTTTATTTAGACGTTTGACCTAACGAGCTGTGCTGGTCTTTGACAGACACCCAAAACGTGTTTGCGCCATGGAGCTGCTTTGGGATGTTCAAGCGTGACGTGTAATAATGTTTTGTGCAAATGTCAGTGCCCCACCACCAGCGACTTCCGCAGTGTTTTGTAAACACTGTCACACATTCTGCTAAGATTGTGTATTTGTCTCATTTTGAGACATACCAATCAATCGTTCCAAATGTGTGTGACAAACGTTCTTATTTTATCTAAAATAAACACCTAGAAATGTTGCCAGGTCTGTTTATTGTAAGCAATTTTTTTTTTTTTTTTTTTTTTTACAAAGTAGCCTACCTGCAAAATGTGCGGTTTTTTTGTTTTGTTTTTTGCCCTTGTTTTTGAGAGTTTGGGTTAGAGATGTCCGATAATGGCTTTTTTTACCGATATCCGATATTCCGATATTGTCCAACTCTTAATTACCGATACCAATATCAACCGATACCGATATATATACAGTCGTGGAATTAACACATTACAGTGTTTCCCATAAACTGCCAAGATACCTGTGGCGGTGGGGGCGTGGCTATGGGCGTGGTCAACATGACATCATCGAGTAATTTGCATAATTTACTACAATGATATGATTTTCTCTAAAAAGGCTAAAAAAATGTATACTTACTAATTAATAATAACAGTTTTGTTTTAAACGTCCATCCATTCATCCATTTTACAATATAATTACAACACTTTATGTACATATTTATATACAGATTTGAACAATAAGTTATTCACTGAAATATATTTATTAATTGTGGTTCTTACAAAAAATATATCTTATAAAATATAAAAGCTAAAATGTCTCTAAAAGCTCGGCCCCTTTAATTAGTGCATACTAAATAATTTAACTTTAGCCTACTACTACAACCATATTATTTACCAGCAACATAAAGTGAAACAGAGGTGTCTGCCACAGTCCGTAACAAATAAACAGAAAACAGTAGTGGTCAAATACAAATAAGGCAACAAGAGAAGTATCCTACACTTCTCTTTTGTAAAGTAAATCTTAACAGCCTATATGGGCATCTACATCAACTATATGATTTGCCTGATAAGCTGGACAGGACAAAAAAAAAAAAAATATATATATATATATATATATATATTTTTAAATTTGTGGTGGACGTAATTCTTTCGTGGCGGGCCGCCACAAATAAATGAATGTGTGGGAAACACTGCATTATTATGCCTAATTTTGTTGTGATGCCCCGCTGGATGCATTAAACAATAACAGTAACAAGGTTTTCCAAAATAAATCAACTAAATTTATGGGAAAAAAATGCCAACATGGCACTGCAATATTTATTATTGAAGTCACAAAGTGCATAATTTTTTTTAACATGCCTCAAAACAGCAGTTTGGAATTTGGGACATGCTCTCCCTGAGAGAGACTATGAGGAGGTTGAGGTGGGTGGGGTTGGAGGGGCGGGAGGGTAGGGGGTAGCGGGTGTTGTATATTGTAGCGTCCCGGAAGAGTTAGTGTTGTAAGGGGTTCTGGGTATTTGTTCTGTTGTGTTTATGTTGTGTTATGGTGCGGATGTTCTCTCGAAATGTGTTTGTCATGCTTGTTTGGTGTGGGTTCACAGTGTGGCACATATTTGTAACAGTGTTAAAGTTGTTTATACGGTCACCCTCAGTGTGACCTGTATGGCTGTTGAACAAGTATGCCTTGCATTAACTTGTGAATGTGAAAAGACGTAGATGTGATTGGGCCGGCACGCAAAAGAAGTGCCTTTAAGGTTTATTGGCGCTCTGTACCTCTCCCTACGTCCGTGTACTCAGCTGCGTTTTAAAAAGCCATAAATTTTGCTTTTTGAAACAGATACCGATAATTTCCGATATTACATTTTAAAGCATTTATCGGACATCCCTAGTTTGGATACTTATTTGGGCTTGCTTTTGTGTCCCCACAATAATATACTTTGTTCTTTTCGTCACAATGTTTCCTGGTTATCGCATGCAAATGACGTATGTGCAACTACGCCAGAGCCCAGACTGACAGACAAGTTACCAGACAAAGTGCATGTTTGTGTCTATAAAAGTCTTTCTGTCCATTTTGTGTTATATCAACATTTTCCAAAAAATGCCCACGTTTTGGGCAAATTGACATTTGTCGCACTTTTTTTGACCATTTAAATAAATGTTTTTTGTTATTTATTTTCAAACAAAAAGTACAATGTTTAATAAACAAACATCTGCATAAATACCAACATTGTCCCATGTTAGGTGAACATTTTAATTAAAAAAATTAAAACTTTTAATACCGTAAATTCCGGACTATAAGCCGCTCATTTTTTCCTACACTTTGAACCCTGCAGCTTATGAAACGGTGCGGCTAATGTATGTTTTCTTTCTTCGCTGAGGGCCAAAATGCAAATAGTTAAAAAAACTAAACAAGCAAATGCACTGAAAAGGTGTTATTGTTTATGCTTTGGCGCCATCTTTTGGACCACACTGTTGATGCTGCAATGTCCTTCCATTTAGTGCCGTTCCGTCTTATAGCTGTCCATAGCGTTCTTACTCGTATGGATTCTTAATTCATCAATCCAAGCAACGTTTGTAAGTTTTACAAAGTAACTAAAACAATTCTTACTTACTAAACCGTGTGTGATGTCTGTAGGAGTGTTTTCATGCATATTTGTACGTGTTATCGTATGGTAATCAAACGTATTAGCTCATATTAGCATGAGCTAATATGCTAATATGTGTTAATATTATTAACTTACAACGGCTTTTTTTTTGTATTGTTTCAGTTTCACAAATTCTTCAGTAAATTCACTGAGTCTGTTTAGCTGATTGGAGAGTTATCTTCCGCAGTTAGTGGGTCCATGACGATGACTTCTGTTTTGTTTGATCAGCCGTTTTACTGCCGTGTTACAGACACTGTTTGGAAACAATTACGTTTTGTAAATAAACGTTTGTTTAAATAACTAATTTCACAACATATATATATATGCGGCTTATAGTTCAGTGCGGCTAATATATGGGAAAAAAATGTTCCCCTAAAATTTTGTGGGTGCGGCTTATATACCGGTGAGCTTTATTGTCTGGAAAATACTGTACTGGTGATTAAATATTTGTTAACTATGAACAAAATTAGTTTAATCGTGGTTAAGCATTAGAATCGTTTGACAGCCCCATGTGTGTATTTTTACTTGGGTACCAACATCAAAGACTATCCTTGTCAGTATCGTTTTCAAGCAAAGCGGTCCTCCTAAGCCAAGGAACACAATAATACAAATGTCATCAAAAAAGGTTGGTTTCCGTAGAGACAAGACCTCCAACACCAAGACTTTGTATCAGCACCAAATGATAACAATACATGAATGTGTAATCATAACAAGAATGAGGAAACATACACAGTGCTGTTTTTGACACGCAAATCCTTTAACTGTTTCTTTCCTGTCCCACGCTCCTCCTACACATAGTTAAAAATTTGTTTTTTATCAAAAACCCATCAAAGCGCTTTTTTGACGTAGGTTCCACTGTTGCACTTAATGCAGACACATTTTAAACCTCCATTTTCCTGGTGTGAATCCAAAAGCGACGATGCGTTATATGCAGACAAAACACCTCATCATCTCCGAGGCGCCGGCGCTCCACAAAGCCTTGTTATTTTGTGTGCGAGGGACCGAGCTGAGTAATGACTTTGTTTGGCTAGTATGAGCTGCGGAGGCTTGCGCTCTCACCAAAGTGGCACAGCGAATGAGCCGGGCAGCTCTGAAGGATGGGAGATAATGGTGGAAATGGAAGTGTTCTGTTAAGGTGCCAATTGAGGCAGATGGATCGAATGTGCAGGCAGAGAAAATGGCTTGGAGACACCCCCATGGGCTGTTTTTGTCAACTATAGAACATTTGTTGCGCCATCTTGTTGTCTGGCGGTTGATTCTTTGCATGGGGTGAGAAGAGAAAGTAAAATTGAAGAACTTGTGGTTAAAAGAGGAAAATTCACCTGGCCAGTACGGCACTTTTTTGGATGTTTTCAAAGGGACTGTAGTCAGACTAATGTGGTCTGTAAATGATGCAAGGCACTCGTCCCCACTAATACCGCGCTCACCCTTTAGAGCACAGCTGCAACTTCCTGGCACTAAACCAGCAGAAAAAAGTTATTCTCAGCTTTCTCTCCCCACTTTGCACTATTTTCTTACACTTTATGAAGCATTTATTACATATTATTTCATTTTAAGAGCTTATTGTTAAGTGTTCAATGTGATTTTAATTAGAGATGTCTGATAATATCGGCCGATAAATGCTTTAAAATGTAATATCATCCCAAGCTTCATCCCAAGTGCAGGACTAATAGACTAAAAAACTCCTTTGTCCCACACGCCATTAGACTGTACAACTCCTCTCTGGGAGGGATGGGGGGTACTAGGATGACAGGGGATGCAAAACAATAACAGTGCAATAATTTTTCATAACATGGTCACTACTGCCTAGTTTCTCTTGTTATATTCTTATTTTACTGTTATATTTTTATTCCCATTGTTGCTTTTTATTTTTGTTCTACTGTAATATTTTTCTATGTTGTTTTCAGTTATACACCCATTATTTACTTTTTACTTTTAAATTTGATCTCAATTCTGTACACTGCTGCTGGAATTTTAATTTTCCTGAGGGAACTCTCCTGAAGGAATCAATAAAGTACTATCTATCTATCTATATCGGAAATTATCAGTATCTGAGTTTTTTTTAATCGGTATCGTTTTGTTTTTTTAATGTTTTTTTTATTTTTATTAAATCAACATAAAAAACACAAGATACACTTACAATTAGTGCACCAACCCAAAAAACCTCCCTCCCTCATTTACACTCATTCACACAAAAGGGTTGTTTCTTTCTGTTATTAATATTCTGGTTCCTACATTATATATCAATATATATCAATACAGTCTGCAAGGGATACAGTCCGTAAGCACACATGATTGTGCGTGCTGCTGGTCCACTAATAGTACTAACCTTTAACAGTTAATTTGACTCATTTTCATTAATTACTAGTTTCTTTGTAACTGTTTTTATATTGTTTTACTTTCTTTTTTATTCAAGAAAATGTTTAGAATTGATTTATCTTATTTTATTTTATAATTTTTTTTTAAAAAGGACCTTATCGTCACCATACCTGGTTGTCCAAATTAGGCATATTAATGTGTTAATTCCACGACTGTATATATCGGTATCGGTTGATATCGGTATCGGTTGATATCGGTATCAGTAATTAAAGAGTTGGGTAATATCGGAATATCGGATATCGGCAAAAAGCCATTATCGGACATCCCTAATTTTAATATTTTGTTGACATTGAGTGTTTTCCTTGCTTGTGTTGACATTTCCTTTCTGCCTCAATAGCTGAGGGCATTATAATCAGAGGAAGTTACCTTTGAAATAAGAAGTTTACATTTCATATTCTTTCCATAGGACATAAGAAATGTAAAAAATTATAGATATCAACTGAGGACTAATATACTTTCGTATACAAGTTCGTTAATCAAAAAGTTTGCAAACAGAGAGGTTTGTAAATCGTGTTCTATTGTACTTTATTGAACATGCTTGAATGATCCATATTTGGATGTTTGTCCGTCGCATTAGAATACTCTGCATCCGACATTACTTGGTGTGAGAGAAACATTTTTTTTTTAGAGTTTAGTGCAACTAAAAACAGACTATTTGTAAGGCTGGGCGATATATCGAGTTTGTAAGGTATATCGATATATTTTTAAACAAGATATGAATTAAGAAAATATTGTAATATCGATATAATTTATTTCACATTAAAATGACCGAACGCCGCTTATTTGTTGTGTTCCTTGTTGTTCCCCGCTTCCCACTCCCTCTCAACACTCCATGGGCTACTAAACCCCTCCCCTTCCTGCTTCCAAGACGTGCTTGCACGTATAAGAACATCCATGATTGGTTGGTTGTTTACTATGGTGAGTCATGATTGGTTAAGATTAAAGCAAAAACATTAGGGACAGGCCAATCAGAGGCAAGATAGGGCGCAACATGCCGTGACCGCCCTTGGCTTTTTACTTGTTAATGGACCAGGGATGTAATAACGAACGGTATAATGATTTGCGATAAATTTCCAGACGGTTAGTAATACCGTCTAATTTTTTAATTACCGAAAAACCGTCATTTAATAATGCATTTTAGGCAACACGAAGTCAGGCGCATGCGCACTAGCGGTGTTTGGCTTGATAATCATGGCGGACAAGCTACACAGACTTCGCTCTGGAGATTTCCCCTCGGAGTAAACAGAGCCAAGCGCTTGGTTTAACGTCAGTTTTCCCTCTCTTCCCGGTGTGCGTTTAAGAGGGCACTGCTGTGTTTAGATGGAGACAGGTGTGGACAATATTGGAGACAGACGCACTTGTCCCCATACTAAAAGTATACAGCGAAGGAATAAACTATTTGATGTTGCTTTTGCGGGTCATCGAACCAGGAAGGGAAATCACAACAGACATCCCAAATGACGACGAGAATATTCAAGCGGGCGAATTATATATTAAACAAAACTAGTGGAAGATGGCAGAGGGATTCTTTTCCTTAGATTTTTCTTTTAGGGATGTAGACGACGTCCAGGAAACCCACAATGCGTCTATTTGGCCACATTTGGACAAATGTATGCGTCTGGATAAAACATTCATTTGCTTTGTTTACCATGTAAGCCCAAATCTAAACTGTTCTCGAGTTGCCAAGCCGGGCATATTTCGCACAATAAATGCCTGCAATTTTTTTTTTTAATCTGAGTTTGATACATGTTTTATTATTTGCACAGCTATGTTATTTATTTTATGTAGAAATATTTTGTAATTTTATTTATGTTATGTAATTCTGTGCTACTTAAACAGTTTATTTTATGTGCTGTTAACACCCATCTTGACTAACTGGGTTAATAAAAGTGCCACTGACTGTTTACAATACAGTTGTCATTCACTTCAATTTCATTGAATCTCGTTTAAGAATGAATATCTTTAAATGTATACTTTCACTGGAAAATATATCGAGATTTATATCCAATATCGAGTTTAAGTACAAATATATCGAGATATACTTTTTTTTTCATATCGCCCAGTCCTAAATATTAGAATACATTTAAACACCTTAGTCCAACCTTTTCAAGCCCAAGATCCCCTGGTCTCAACTAGGGCTGCAACTAACGATTAATTTGATAATCGATTAATCTGTCGATTATTACTTCGATTAATAATCGGATACAAGAGACAAACTACATTTCTATCCTTTCCAGTATTTTATTGAAAAAAAAAACAGCATACTGGCACCATACTTATTTTGATTATTGTTTCTCAGCTGTTTGTACATTTTGCAGTTTATAAATAAAGTTTTATAGAAAAAAAATACAAAAAAAAAATACAAAAAATTGCCTCTGCGCATGCGCATAGCATAGACCCAACGAATCGATGACTAAATTAATCGCCAACTATTTTTATAATCGATTAGTTGTTGCAGCCCTAGTTTCAACCAAAAACCAACGCAAAATCTACCCCTGCATCAACTATGACATCTATTTTAATATTTAGTTGTTTTTTAAAGACAGAGCTTTGTGCGGTTATTATTGGCTGATGTCAACATTTAGTTTTTTCGTCATTGTGTTTCTTGTTGTTTTCTCTATTTTTGTTGGTGTTTTTTGTGATGTGCCTATGGCCAATGACAAACGAGTAACGGGCCACAGATGGCCCCCTGTGCCGCACTTTGGGCACCCCTGCTTTAAAAGCTAACTGTTTATGACCACTATATTCTTACTACTGTTGTAAATTTCTTATGGTCACATATGGGACGCGAGTCATCTTATGTCAGCGCCGGAAGTAGTAAAATCAGCTGTTCACCTGGCGGGTTTTTCCTGTGTGATAAAGAGGGGATGAACTGGAAAGTCCTCCTTGTTATTGTATGATACTGCCTTTGCACATGTCAATGTTTACTTTTGTATTCACAATAAATCAACAGAAAATCCGTACTTTGGAGCAATGTTCACAGACTCTAGTATTCGGCTTGTTCGCTTCACGTCGCAGGCGAGCGATGACGGTCGTGGTTGAGGGAAGAGTTGTTTGATGCTGGATGCAACAGTCGGCCTTTATGCATTGTTGCAGCTCCATGATTTGCGTGCACGTCATGCCAGGCGCGTTTGCAACACGAGCGGGTGAATTGTGCAGCCGTGCTCGAAGGGTGGGGCCGCAGTGTCGAGAGCTGCGGGATAAGAGGCTGAAGAGAGAGCGGCGAGGTGCAGGGGTTCAAATGCGTGCTTGATCACTCTCCGGGTGGTTGTGTCACGGATGTCATATCAATATATATATATATATATATATATATATATATATATATATATATATATATATATATATATATATATATATATATATATATATATATATATATATATATATGTATATATATAATTTTTTTTATATAATTAGGCGATCAATCTATAGGGTCCCAAAAATCGACTGGTCAATCGCGATTGACGGGTTGGCGACCCCTGCCTTAGTCCAACTGATTGTATCAACTAGAACAGGGGTGTCAAACTCATTTTAGCTCAGGGGCCCCATGGAGGAAAATCTGTGCACACGGGGGCCGGAATATTAAAATCATGGCATTATAACTAAAAAATAAAGACAACTTCAGATTGTTTTCTTTGTCTTACTTTGGCCAAAAATAGAACAAACACAGTCTGAAAATGATACAATAAAAATATAGAAAAAAATACTGGCAGCGGTGAAGTTTAGATCCATGAAGGAAAGAAGAAAGTGAATGAATGTTTATAACTGAATACATTTACATATGCATAAACATTTGTTTTCTTTTGTATTATTTTTTTTAATGAATTAACGTTTTTTTTTCTTTCTGTCTTGCCTCTGGTGAGGGCGGTCGCATTTTTTTCTCCTCTCGTCTTTTCCTTGCTTGTTCTCTTTTGTCTTGTCTTGTCTAAACTTTTTTTTTTGAAGCCTCTTTCTTTGCGCTGTCCTCCAAATCTAAACATCAGACATGGGAAATGATCAGCTGGACTCTCGACTCAATTGACACAATCTTTTCGACGAGGAAAAGAGGTTCGGGGGAGCCTGGCTGCCCTAATGGAACCATTGCTGCGGGGTACGTGAGAGATTCCTGGGACAAATGGAGAATCATGTGCCTCTCAGTCCTTTCCATCGAGGACGTGGAAGACATCTACCTATTTGGAACCATGATCGCGGGGCACCTGCTGATTGGGCTTGGCATTGCTCTGGTGTATCGTAAAATTCGTAAGACGATGGCAGCCACTCAAGGAGCCCAAAGGCTGTTCGTCCCAATGGACGGATTGGGTCGGGCTGTGGGATCACAGTCTGGGGCGATTTCTGAACTGAATCGCAAGATGGATCACATCATGGAGAAGCTTGCTGTAAAGGAAAAATTGGATATGAGAGCAGCCAGCATGGACAAATAGAACAGGCAAGCTATTGTATTGTCTGCTCGAGAAAAAACAAAAATCCTAATCTACGATTTGACTCCCCCGAATGGCCTTGAGGACAAGAACAGGCTGTTCTGTAATCATCCCCTGAGGAATTTCAAAGATGGACGCTTTTGACCTCTCTCCCTCCTCAACGACACCTGGAAGTCGAACTTTGCTTGCATTGCATGCAGAACGACCCTGGGCTTATGATCACGACACCACTACACCCAAAGACAATGGGCATATACACAAACACACTCCCCACCCCCACCCCCACCCCCACCCCACGCCTTCGCCACCGCTTAATTCCCAGCAGCAGCAGGCCGGCCTCCAGGGTCCCAACTCCCTTCCCTCTCTGTTGCAATTATATGTAACATGTTTATGTGTGCTATGGCAAATGAGTTTTTTTCCCTTGGACTCAGTCTGGACCCCCTCCCGAGGGTCCAGCCTTTGACTGATATTTTTTACTCTTTCCCCCTTTCCCAATATAACCTTTTTCCCATCTTTTTTAAGGAGCGCCGTAAGTGGCTGATCCGTTGGCGGTCCCGTCTTGTCTCCCTGTAACGTATGTCTGCTCTTAGTGGGACTGTGCCGAAAATGTAATTTCAGTTCTTATGTGTCTTGTACATGTTAAAGAATGGACAATAATAAAGCATCCTGAATCCTGAATTTATGACAACCTTTTTCCAAAACACAATATAGAATGTGAAATATAACAGGATAATGCATACATTTAGCATTTGTTTTCAAAACGGTTACAAAAAAGTGGAACCCCCAAAATTTACTGTGGGACCCCCTTTTTATTGATGGGGGTCCCTGGGACCTCATTTTGAAAATTCCTACCACCAACACTGATGGAGTATTGGTGCGTGCAAAACAGCAGCAGGCGGCTGTGGCCTGCGGGCCAGTTCTAATACTAATCAAATATCATCCCGGGGGCCATAGATAATTCAAGGCCGGGCCCTGACTTTGACACCCCTGAACTAGAAACACACTACTGCATTTGAATGATGCTAGGATGCTAAAGTAGTGTTAGCATAGCAGCATACTGGGAGCAGGAGCACTATTAAATGCATTTTCGGAGCTGCAGCAGTAGCTTCAAGGGTCGATGCACTGATGGTGTGATGGTTGTGTAAATCTACGCAACATTTTATCTCTGTTACGTTGTGACCGCACCTCACTAGCCCCTCACTCGTCCCGAGCGTCCTGCGGTCAGACGCCGCGCCTCCACGAGACCTCCTCAGCTTTAACAACACTGCCCCCATTCCCGCCCCGACAGCTGCTTGTGACTTGCCCTCCTCCTTTCCACCCTCAGCGGGGCTCCATCCCTTGGTCGCACGTGTCCACGGACAGCTTGTCTCCGCCTGACCTTCTGTGCATTTCCTCATCGGAGCGCTCAGTAGGAATAGACGAAGAGCAGACAAATGGGAGAGATTTGTGGAGTTTCTGGAGTTGTTTTCAAAGGGATGTTACAATTCGAGCGTAATTTCTGGACTTTGTGTATAAGCCGCATCCAGAACATTTTAGAAGAATAAAATAAAAATACGTTTCCATATATAAGCCGCACATATATACATGTTTTGAATGTTTATTTACGTACCTTAATTGTCTCCAAAGGGTGTTTATAACACGGCAGTAAAACGGCTGATCAAACAAAACAGAAGTCATCGTCATGGACCCACTAGCTGCGGAAGCTAGCTCTCCAATCCGCTAAACAGACTCAATAACTTCACGGTGTTGTTTTGGTGAATTTACGAAACTGAAACAATACAAATAGAATGTCGTTGTAAGGTAATAATACCAACAAAGACTCTCGTAAACGTGTTAGCATGTTAGCTAATGCTAACAATGCTAGCTTCATTACAATACTATAGCATGAAAACACTCCTACTGACATCATACACAAGATTTAGTAAGTAAGAATTGTTTTAGTTACACTACCGTTCAAAAGTTTGGGGTCACATTGAAATGTCCTTATTCTTGAAGGAAAAGCACTGTACTTTTCAATGAAGATAACTTTAAACTAGTCTTAACTTTAAAGAAATACACTCTATACATTGCTAATGTGGTAAATGACTATTCTAGCTGCAAATGTCTGGTTTTTGGTGCAATATCTACATAGGTGTATAGAGGCCCATTTCCAGCAACTATCACTCCAGTGTTTTAATGGTACAATGTGTTTGCTCATTGGCTCAGAAGGCTAATTGATGATTAGAAAACCCTTGTGCAATCATGTTCACACATCTGAAAACAGTTTAGCTCGTTACAGAAGCTACAAAACTGACCTTCCTTTGAGCAGATTGAGTTTCTGGAGCATCACATTTGTGGGGTCAATTAAACGCTCAAAATGGCCAGAAAAAGAGAACTTTCATCTGAAACTCGACAGTCTATTTTTGTTCTTAGAAATGAAGGCTATTCCACAAAATTGTTTGGGTGACCCCAAACTTTTGAACGGTAGTGTATATTGTAAGACTTACAAACGCTGCTTGGAGTGATGAATGAAGAATCCTTTCGAGCAGAAACGCTATGGACGGTTATACTTTTGGCTCAAGGCAAAACAGGAAATACATTTTCAACTAGCCGCATTTGCAGTGAGCGAACTCGTCCAAAGGATGGCGCCGTAGCACAAACAATAACACACCTTTTTAGTCCTCTGCTTGTGTTTAATGAAAACTATTGAACACAAAACCATTGGCGAAAAATAAATCCATGAATTAGCCGCACCGTTTTATAGTCCGCAGGGTTCAAAGTGTAGGAAAAAAGTAACGGCTTATAGTCTGTAATACACAATTTTTTTGCCGGGATATTCCTAATAGATACCAGTATTCATTGTTACTCTTACTGTTACTATGTTATTTATGTAAATAAAGATATGAAAAAATGCTTTTTTTTATTAGCACAAGAGGTTGTGCACCAGCAACATCATGTTGTAACATCTCACAGCAGTGAAGTATTTTGGCAACACCTGCTTTTTAAGTCAACTCTGTGCATGTGCAAAGTGCAATGCAGTTTTTATGTCATCATCTTGTAAAGACCACACACTGTGTTCCTGTTCATCCATCTTCTAGTTTCTACCGCTTGTCCCTATAACAACATTTAAAATAATAATAAAAGTAAAATAATATCAATGTATGGTATTCATGTTCATTCACAGTCCTTTAGTATGATTTATTAGATACAATCTTATCATATAAATCAATGGGGGTGCATTTTGTAACAATAGGAATTTGTATTTGTCTTTATGTTGCACACGGACCTATTTGAGTGACGGACCGGAAGCCATATAGACTGTTGACCGCTACCGATGTACAGTATGTCTGTGTGGTGTGATTATTTAAAATGTTCACTTATTGGAGTGGATTACTGGATCGCTGAGAGCAAGGTCGGGCTGATGAAGTGCACCGTAGCAGCGGTCGAATGTTAAGTGGCGTTCGCTTCAAACTGACACTCATCTACCCGTGTCTTGTTCAATGCGTAGTAGCGCCACTTGAACCGAAGTGGTGTCATAATTACGAAGGTCAGCTGGATAAAAAAGCCGTATCATTAGTCCAGAACCTTAACCGTCTTCCTGGAACGACTCAAGTAGGAACCGGTACTAAAAAAATACCGGTACGTGGTAGTGTTGTCCCGATACCAACATTTTGTTACCGGTACCAAAATGTATTTTGGTACTTTTCAATATAAAGGGTACCACAAAACAATTTCATTATTGTTTTTTTTAACAGAAAATATTAAGGTACATTAAATCAACGTTTCTTATTACAATCAAATAAGAATTTTGTCATAAAAAAAACAGTGAACATACTAGACAACTTGTCTTTTAGTAGTAAGTAAGCAAACAAAGGTTCTTAATTGTCTGCTGACGTATGCAGTAACATATTGTCATTTTTCATTCTTTTATTTTGTCAAAATTATGATGGATTATTAATCTACTTGTTCATTTACTGTTTATAGCTGCTTACTTTCTGTTTTAACATGTTCTATCTACACTTGTGTTTAAATGTAATAATCACTTATTCTTCTGTTGTTTGATACTTTACATTAGTTTTGGCTGATACTACAAACATACTTGCCAACCTTGAGACCGCCGAATTCGGGAGATGGGGGGGCGGGGTTGAGGTTGGGGGGGTGGGGTTTGGTGGTATCGGGGGTGTATATTGTAGCGTCCCGGAAGAGTTAGTGCTGCAAGGGGTTCTGGGTATTTGTTCTGTTGTGTTTATGTTGTGTTACGGTGCGGATGTTCTCCCGAAATGTGTTTGTCATTCTTGTTTGGTGTGGGTTCACAGTGTGGCGCATATTTGTAAGAGTGTTAAAGTTGTTTCTACGGCCACCCTCAGTGTGACCTGTATGGCTGTTGACCAAGTATGCCTTGCATTCACTTATGTATTTGTAAAAGCCGCATATGTTATGTGACGCGCAAGTATTTCATGGGTTTTTAAACAATAAATAAGACGATATATTTGTGATAATAAACATATTGACGTAATCATGTACAGCTTCTTGTATGTACTTGGTATCATTACATTAGATGTCTGTGTAGATCCACACATGTTTGTTTACATTGAAGAGCACTAGCTTGCTGTTAGCGGTTAGCTATTGTACCCTCCTACGGTGTGTGGTGAAGCATGATACTTGTAAGAAACTTACTTTATTTGTCGCCATGGAGGGCAAGGTTTAGTGATTTAGAAGTAGCTTAAACACTATCGACTGCGGATGGACGTTAGCCGCTAGCTAGCTAACAAGCGCAAGAGCTAAGAACCTTCAGTGTTTATAGCTTCAACTTTATTGTGAGTTTTTAAGGCAAAATGCGTCCATTCTCCCTTTTCTCTCTCCACACTGTTACTGCTTGAAAGTACTCTGTGCGTGTGCGTTGCCTAAAATGTCCCTCTGCTCGTTTTACCAGCAGAGGCATGACGGGACAGAAAAACATTTTCAGCAGCAGTATTGTACCATTTTTAATTCATTAGTGCCGCTGTACTTTATTAGTACCGGTATACAGTACAACCCTAGTACATGGTATACATCCCAGTCATGATGGCCTGAGGTGTAACCGCAGGTGATGAAAGCGACAGACGGGGGAAGCGATCCGAAGCGTCGTGAAGTCCGGCAGAGAGAATCTGCTCCGCCGACTGTCGGGCCAATCTGTCAAGAGGCGGCAGGCGGCCAGGGCATCTTGCAGTCCTCCCCGCCTTCCCGGCCCGGCAGACTGTCTGTGTGTTTTTTCCCAGTGATTTAGAGGTCTCTGTCTATATTGATAATAACACCTCAGGTCCCGTGTGACGCCAGACGCTCGCATTTTGTGCACCGATAAGAGAGGCTGGCAGTGACATGACGAAGAACAGTGCTGCTCAACTCATGTCGTATTCTTCACCCTGCCACAGCAAACTTCTGTTGTTTTTACATTTCTACCCACTCTGAAGGAGCGTTTTCCTTGTAAATTTAATTGACAGCTCAAACTCATGTCATAATGTCGACACCAGGGGTGTCCAAACTTTTTGACTTGAGGGCTTGAATTTAACCACGGCAACCGACGGCAAGAACATGCCGTGACCGCCCTTGGCTTTTTACTTGTTAATGGACCAGGGATGTAGTAACGAACGGTATAATGATTTGCGATAAATTTCCAGACGGTTAGTAATACCGTCTAATTTTTTAATTACCGAAAAAACGTCATTTAATAATGCATTTTAGGCAACACGAAGTCAGGCGCATGCGCACTAGTGGTGTTTGGCTTGATAATCATGGCGGACAAGCTACACAGACTTCGCTCTGGAGATTTCCCCTCGGAGTAAACAGAGCCAAGCACTTGGTTTAACGTCAGCTTTCCCTCTCTTCCCGGTGTGCGTTTAAGAGTGCACTGCTGTGTTTAGATGGAGACAGGTGTGGACAATATTGGAGCCAGACGCACTTGTCCCCACACTAAAAGTATACAGCGAAGGAAAAAGCAATTTGATGTTGCTTTTATTTTCTCAATACAGCGCCCATCAGCTGCTGTGACTGAGAGTTAATGAGGTGAATAAAAATGCAGCAGGTAATGTGTCGTGAACGTCACAATTTCTTTATAAAGTCTTTACTTTGTTGACTGGAATGTTCACTTGTCCTTTATTTAACTGCAAACTAACATCAATACTAGCTAAAATGTTTTGTCATCTCATCGAACTGAACGAAGGATGTAAAGATTGTGTATTCGATGTGTGAGGTGTCACTCCTCTATTTTTGTTTGCCAAACTGTTGTACTGCACTACAAGGAGGCGTTGTTAAAGAAGAAAGCTTGTTTATTAGACTTCATCTTCATTAGCCAAACTGCTTTGAGTTTTATATTAATATCAAAAAGTAAACACCATGCTTTTTTTTACATTACTTGTGTTTTTTTCATGTCACAAAAGTATTACTTCAAAAACCATTCATGTGACACATCATTTTGTTAATGTTTTCTTGTGTATAGTTAATTTCTATACAACATATTTCTGCTCAAACTCTTAATGGATCTGTCCCGATACAGCATCTACATGTACACTACCGTTCAAAAGTTTGGGGTCACCCAAACAATTTTGTGGAATAGCCTTCATTTCTAAGAACAAGAATAGACTGTCGAGTTTTAGATGAAAGTTATCTTTTTCAGGCCATTTTGAGCATTTAATTGACCCAACAAATGTGATGCTCCAGAAACTCAATCTGCTCAAAGGAAGGTCAGTTTTGTAGCTTCTGTAACGAGCTAAACTGTTTTCAGATGTGTGATCATGATCACATGATCACTAATCATCAATTAGCCTCCTGAGCCAATGAGCAAACACATTGTACCATTAGAACACTGGAGTGATAGTTGCTGGAAATGGGCCTCTATACACCTATGTAGATATTGCACCAAAAACCAGACATTTGCAGCTAGAATAGTTATTTACCACATTAGCAATGTATAGTGTATTTCTTTAAAGTTAAGACGAGTTTAAAGTTATCTTCATTGAAAAGTACAGTGCTTTTCCTTCAAAAATAAGGACATTTCAATGTGACCCCAAACTTTTGAACGGTAGTGTACATATACATGTACAAACTTTAATAAATAATACAAAAAAAACCTCCCTCTATCAAAATGTAAAAATAGAGATAAACGCATCATGTAATGACAAAAAGCTGACAAGTTGATATTAATAATGAATAAAAAAAACAGTTTATATATATATATATATATATATATATATATATATATATATATATATATATATATATATATATATATATATATATATATATATATATATATATATATATATATATATGGCAATGTTTGCCTTGGTGCCCTAAAATATGAGCTCTCGTTTGAGGCAACACTTGCCTTGACCTTAAAAAGTTAAAATTCGAGGCCTGTATAAATTTCATCAAAGTATTTTTTCGGTGGTCAATTTTTAGTACATCACTTATCAATAGTGCGCAAATAAAAGGCTATATATATAAATTCGTACTGTAACGACCAGCTGGTGTAATGGTTTTAGTTCGTATGGTTTGAATTTAAAGTCAATTTTTCCCATGTTTACAAACACACCGTCCGTGCCTGAAAGGTGATTGGTGGAGAATGAGGAAGTGTCGTTGTGTGTCCAGGGAAGCGCGGACTCACCAGACAAAAATGTTTGCACGGGAGATAAAACCTGTTGGAATTGTGCCGTTTGTTATCATAAGATTGGTGATAAAAGTTAAAAATAGCGGCGGACGTTGTGTAATTTCTTCTGGGGGCTACAATATATTACTTTAATGACATTGTGTAATTTCTTCTACTTAAATTAGTTTCAAGTAAAAAAAAAAAAAAGAAACAACTTGTTTTCAAGGTCTTACATTAAATGGGATTTTATATCGTTTGAACATGATCCCCCACGCACATACCGGTATATTTGTACAAAGTATCAGTATCGCCGATAACAGCCTGAACGGTACTCGTATGGGATCGGAAGGGAAATCAGTGGTATCGCACATCACTAATAAACATTTTTGCGCATGCAGACCTAGATAAAGCTGTTTGGATGCTGACCGCATGTCATACTCCAGATTTTGTGGCCTTCATAAAAACGGTCCACCAGGATGACATGATTTGGTTTTGGGCCCAGCTACTACAGAACATTGTTCTTTTTTGCACCATTAATGATTTTTCATCCACAGAAAAATACCTAGGAGGATGTTACAAAGTTAAGGAAACGTATTGTGAAAGACTTTTGCAGGTCAAACGCCACGTTTAACTTTGAAGATACACCGCCGTTTAAATTCTCCGTCTTTTTTTTTGGGGGGGGGGAGCGATAATTATTCCAACACCATGCGCTCTAAGGACTTGCTGACCGGACAGTATTCCAAGAAGGGAATAAGCTGGCGCTCTGAGTCGACAGCGCTGGATGACTTGCACCATAACACAATCTGAAATCCAAAGATCATCTTTTCAGGGGTGCATGAAATCGATCAGTGGTGCCTGGTGTAGGCCAGAGGTGCCAAACATACGGCCCGCGAACAGGTTTTACGCAGCTCGCTGGATGAGTTTGCTAAGTATAAAATTGAGCTGAAATTGTTTAATGAAAGAAACTACTAATCTAAATGTGTCCACTGGGTGTCGCAATAACAACTCTGTTGGGCAAGCAAACGCCTGATACCAGGACCAAGCAAGAGGTACGCAGTAAAGCGCATATAGCTGTGGTAATGCATGGCTGTGGCTCCTCCCCTTGAACAAATGAAACGCAAAACCTGCAGTTTTAGGTCTTCTGCTTCGAACGCATTGTTCTTTGGCACCCTCATTGCCTTTAAAAGTGAGTGTAACTCAACCATCTTCAACAGTTTCTACATCCGTGTGTGTAGTTTGTTGAGTTAGCACAGGGTTAATATCTGGACATGACAAATTAGATATTTGACACCGAGAAGGATTTATTTTGTTGAATCCCAGATAGGCTGTGACATCATGTTTATTGGCTTTTAGATACACTGAGACAAAGTCTAAGTTTGTTGTGTTTTTCAAACCGCACACATGTTTTGTCAAAAGTATATATAAAGTGGTATAAAAGAGCAAACAGGTGAAATGTAACAAGAAAATGTTGCAATGTTTACTCTAATAACACAAAGCTGCCTTGCAGGCTGTTTCTTTCTTTAAAAAATAATATTAATCAAAATCAGTTTCATGAATTACTGACCTATTCAAATCTCCAATTATGTCACATGAAATATTCCACTTTGAGATATTTTTTGGGGAAAATGTTGCTTATTTTGTGTTTGCCATATAAAAAACTGAGCTGTTTTTTTTTTAAAGAAGGGCCTAAAACGAACAAACAAAAAAAACATAAAAAACGTATAATTGACGGATAGATCTGAAGTTGATCTTGAGATTATTGTGTTAAAAGTAAACAGTAAAAAAAATTATAAGTTATTTTTTAACACTTTAATGAGTAGGACCCTTTTGGATCCCCAAGAATTTTAGTGTGATTTGTTTTTAAGTGTCATTGCTCAAAAAATAATAATGAATTAAAATCAATGGTGTTATGAGTTATTGACCTTTTTAAGGCTCCCATTATTATATAATCTCAAATATTCCACTTTACAATTTTATTGGGTGAAAATATTGCATATTTTGTGTTTTTTCCATAAAAAAACAGGGTTTTCTTTGACAAACAGAGCATACAACTTAAATCTTTAAAAACGTTATATTGACAGATAGATATACCTAGTGTTGATCTAGAGATTTAAAACTTGAATAATAATAATACTGAATAATGACACATTTTTTATATTTTTTTGACCAAAACCCTTTGGGGTCCCCGGGATCAAGCCTTGGTGGAGGCCTAAATGTAAAAAAGATCAAAATGGCCCCCGCTTGCTTTGATTTTTCAGTGTGCGGCCCTCCGTGGAAAAAGTTTGGACACCCCTGGTTTAATGCATCCAGCGGGGCATCACAACAAAATTAGGCATAATAATGTGTTAAAGTCCACGACTGTACATATCGGTATCGGTTGATATCGGAACCGGTCATTAATAATTACTTAAGAGATATAATTAAGAGATATTCCGAGACAATATCAGAATATCGGATATCGTCAAAAAAGCCATTATCGGACATCCGAGACAATATCGGAATATCGGATATCGTCAAAAAAGCCATTATCGGACATCTCTAGTCAAAAGGATTATTTGTGATTTGTACATTTTCAGAATGTGTTTGTTCTGTTTTTGGCCGAAGTAAAACAAAGAAAACAATCTGTAGTCATCTTTGTTTTTAAGTTATCATGCCATGATTTTACCAATCTGGCCCACCTGGGAATAGATTTTCCTCCATGTGGCCCCCGAGCTAAAATGAGTTTGACACCCCTGGTGTGGGCAATCTAAATGTCATATCCGCACACACACACACGTGTTCTACATGCGTCACCTGGGTACTTTTATCCCTGTCAATGGACCCCCCCCCCCCTCTATTTGACACTGAACAACCTTCTGCATCAAACCTATTCTCTTGGTGTGCTTGCATCTGTTGCTAGGAGTCATATTCCGAGGGTGTGGGTGGGAGGAGGTGCGCTGGGGTTCCTTAAACATTCTGACTTTGCGACATTTCTTACAGATGCTATTCCACATTCAGTAAAAAAAAAAAAGTCTTTATTTGAGGCCTTATATTACGTAATTGAAAGAAGAAAGGAAGCGCGAGAGAGAGACAAAGAAACTTCCAGACCCTTATATCTGCCTTGGGAATGTGGAGACCGAGGAGGAGGGGTGAGGGTGAAGCAGATTATCTGATTGTGAACAGGAATGTTTTGGTTAAACATTGGGAAAGTCATTAACGCAGCATCAATCACAAACAAAATCCATTTGGAGAGCCTTTGACCAAAAGACAAATACAAAAGACATCAATTAGTAGGGCTGTGAATCTTTGGGCACCATTCGATTAGATTCAAAACAATTCTCGATTCAAAATCAATACTTTTTTAATAACATTGGGTGCCAGTTCTGTGATTAACTACATTCCTCCATAAAATAGATAACAGCTCTGATCAATTTCTATATTACTTTTAAGAAAAGTGGTTTTGTTGAATGAAATTCTAAGTCAAAAACAAATAAGACAACACAACAAGAGAAGTATTCTCTTTTCTAAAGTAAATCTGTACAGCAGATATAGATCATCTACACCAGGGATGTCCAAAATGCGGCCTGGGGGCCATTTGCGGCCCGCAGGTCATTTTTTAACGGCCCATTTTAAAATACGATTAAAAAAATTTAAAACATAAAGAGTGGTATGAAAGACCAAACAGGTGAAATGTAACATAAAAATGTTGCAATGTTTACTCTAATAACACAAAGCTGCCATTCTTTAAAAAATAATAATGAATCAAAATCAATGTTATTATGAATTATTGACCTATCCAAGGCTCCAATTACGTCACATTAAATATTGCACTTTGAGATATTTTTGGGGGAAAATGTTGCATATTTTATGTTTGCCATATAAAAAATTGAGCTGTTTTTTTTTTTTTAAAGAAGGGCCTAAAACGAACAAACAAAAAACATAAACAAAAATACAACGTATAATTGACGGATAGATCTGAAGTTGATCTCGAGATTATTGTGTTAAAAGTAAACAGTAAAAAAAATGTATAATTTATTTTTTAACACTTTAATGAGTAGGACCCTTTTGGTTCCCCAATAATTTTTGTGTGATTTGTTTTTTAGAGTCATCGCTCAAAAAATAATAATAAATTATTTTTTATTATTATAATGTATTATTTATTCAACTCATGGTGTTATGAGTTATTGACCTTTTTAAGGCTCCAATTATTACTCAAATATTCCACTTAAAAATGTTATTGGGTGAAAATATTGCATATTTTTTGTTTTTTCCATTAAAAAACAGGGTTTTCTTTGACAAAAAGAGCATACGACTTAAATCTTTAAAAACGTTAATTGACAGATAGACCTAATGTTGATCTATGGATTTAAAACTTGAATAATAATAAAAATAATAATACTGAATAATGACACATTTTTAATATTTTTCTTAACAAAACCCTTTGGGGTCTCTGGGATCAAGCCTGAGTGGAGGCCTGAATGTATATTTTTTATACATATATTGTATTGGTTTTTAAAATAAAAAACTATCAAAATGGCCCCCGCTTGCTTTGATTTTTCAGTGTGCGGCCCTCAGTGGAAAAACTTTGGACACCCCTGATCTACACCAACTATATGATTTGTGTGAGCGGTTGGACAGGACAGATTACATTTTTTTTTAGATTTTTATGAATTGATTAAGAATCGCAATTGATATGAAAATAAAAATGTTTTGACACCCTAACAATCAGTGATCTCTACAATCACAACAGTTCTTCCAGAAAAGTAAGGAGAACCAAGCAGAGCTATCTCCGTAGGGCTGGAGGATTTAATCAGAGGGCTATAAAGAAGTCGTATCTTTGAGACACAAAACTGTCCGATGCAGTGAAGAGAAGCAATACAGCATAAATCACACAAGGACTTAATTGTTAGACGAGATAACGTAAATATTAAGCGTTTAAGGCTGCAGCTAACGATTATTTTTCTATCGATTAATCTATAGATTATTTTTTCGATTAATCTGTTAATCTATAGATTTTTTTTCGATTAATCTATAGATTATTTTTCCTTTTACCGATTATTTTTTTATTCAAAATGAAGATGAAAAAATAAATGTAGGCCAGTTTTTTCAAAAGGCATGGCTTTTATTTACAAAAAAAAAGAAGTATGGCCACTCAGTCAACATTGACAACAACATGACTAAATATTCTGTAACAATGTAAACATTTAAAACTTTTAACCTTTAACAAAATTAAAAGTAGCTTATTTGCTTTTTAATGTGCAAATATAAAAGTCAACATCCAGTGCAAATCTTAATATCCTGCAATAGTATAAGCATTTCAAAAGTAAAAGTATTGCTTATTTTGCTTTAAAATGTGCAAAAATAAAGATAAACATCCAACACAAAAAAGTGTAAAACGAAATATTCTGTAACAACAGTGTAAACATTTCAACAAAAGTGAAAGTATTACTTATTTGCTAAAATGTGCAAAAATAAAGATAAACATCCAATACAAAAAAGTGCCAATCTAAATATTCTGGAGCACTGTAAACATTAAGCATTGCTTTTAAAATGTGCAAAATAAACATCCAGTCCAACACAGTACACAATAACCAATTCTACTCATTCCAGTGAGTGACTAACAGTTGTAATGAAGAAAGGTTAGCATGTCTACATGCTCTGCTTCTTTTCATGTTTACAATATTCCCAGCATCTGAAAATAGGCGCTCAGAAGGGGTCGATGTGGCTGGAACTGAGAGGTAATTAGCCTTCACCTCAAGCCAGGACTGCGAGTGAGCTGAGCTGCAGTTTAAGTTTCTAGAAGGTCAACGGGCTCATAGGTATGTTACTAGTAGTTGACTGGGAGGTGTTTATTATCATTTGGGGAGAGTCCGCTGCCTGATGCTCACCTGCTAAACACCTATCTGCTCGACGCTGAAGCGCTGACTACATGCGCTCTGAATACACACTGCTGATTGGCTGGTAACGCTCTGAATACGCACTGCTGATTGGCTGATAATGCTTCGTGTGTACCAATCAGATGGTTGTGTGGGTGGGACAATGCTGCGTGCTGAGACAGAGGCAGAAGGAGCGAAGCAGCTTGTAAAGACTTTAGCAGCTAAAGTTAGCTTTAGCTTAGAAACTCGTTCGGTACACCCCCGATGACGTTGATGACGTCGATGACGTCGACTACGTCGACGCGTTGTTTCAGCCTTATAAGCGTTTTCTTCTCACTCGTGTCCGACCCACACATCTCATTGTCCGTGTTTTTGTCTGCCGCAGGTAATTCCCAGCTGGGTGCGACCATCGTGGACGCCCTGGACACCCTGTACATCATGGGCCTGCACGAGGAGTTCAAGGACGGACAGGAGTGGATTGAACAGAACCTGGACTTCGGCGTGGTGCGTATGTCTGACTTACATGTGTTGGGGAATACTTGGCTACTTGGATGAGGTTGGCAAGCGCCAACCGTGTCATAGCGGCCTTGCTTTGGTTGCGTCATCCAAGCTAGCTGGGCTTGACTGACTAGGGTAAGGCGCAGCAAAGCGGGGAATGAGGAGGAAAATGTCCAGAAACAGGAAAAGCTAGCATGGGAGTTTGTCTTTGGTCATTCAAGCTTTGACAAACCTGCTTGATTGAACGTCAACGTCGCCCATATTGAAACGTTTCACTCTAATAATAATAATAATAATACCTGGGATTTATATAGCACTTTTCTAAGTACCCAAAGTCGCTTTACATGTAGAACCCACCATTCATTCACACCTGGTGGTGGTAAGCTACTTTCATAGCCACAGCTGCCCTGGGGTAGACTGACGGAAGCGTGGCTGCAATTTGCGCCGACGGCCCCTCCGACCACCACCTATCATTCATCATTCAATTCACCGGTGTGAGTGGCACCGGGGGCAAGGGAGAAGTGTCCCGCCCAAGGACACAACGGCAGCAATTTTTTGGATGGTAAGAGGCGGGGAGCGAACCTGCAACCCTCAGGTTTCTGGCACGGTTGCTCTACCACTAAGCCACGCCGCCCCACTCTAATTGTCATAATCATCATACTTCGCCATGCAGAGCAAAAGGCGTCTTCAAGATGTTGTCCAGTTTGCAGTTTAGTCCAAAATCACAAGAAGTCAAAGTTCTGCCCGCATCCTCCAATCATTTTTGGCAGCTTCAGGGTACTTTGATTGTCCGCCAGCATCTTCCAATTTGTCGATACACCAGAGCGACGCTTGCTCCCATAGCGCAGATGTCCTGTTACCATGGTTACGAATAGGTAGATAGAAGGGAAATATAAAGGGTCGCCAGGCACACGGCACTCCACTTCTCCCAACAACCGTTCAGTCAGTACTGGTGTGTTCCCCTGAACCCGAGACCTTGTCAGCTTCTGGTTGGCGTGCAGGTAAGAGACACGTCTAGGACTCACTTCGACAAACTTTTATCGATCCGCAAGGGAGCTAGTTTTGATTTTACAACGATGAAAATCTCGGCAGCAACCTTGATCTGCCGCCGCTCTTTCAGGCGCACATCCAAGCCATGCGGTTGCGGTGCAGGCTCAAAGAGTCCACAGAGAACAAGGCAAAAACACGGTGAGAACAGTAAAGAACTTAAGAGACATTAAAGAGAACAGAGTTGATGCAACCTGCTGCTACCTCCAGCGCAAACTACATCAAACGCAACGAAAAGCCCTCAATGATAAAAACAAAAAATGTGCAAAAACACTCAAACTCAAAAAACTATCTCTGTCTGCAAACACCCTTTTTTATACCTAGCCTATAAACATGGCTACTAACTACATTATTTACCATCAACATTAAAGATGGCTACCTCTCACATTTGAACCCATACGGTATCAATTCCCGGTTATTTAGTGTCTGTTAATAAATATTAATTGTTTGTAATAATCAAATCTAATTTTTATTGGAACATTTAAAAAAAAAAGAGCAGATTATGTTAACTTCTCTCCAGTTATATTTGATTGTTACATTTCTGAGTCAATACCCAGAGGTAGTTTGACGGAGTCCGCTCTCGGGGCTGCTGGAGTGATGGCCTAGTGTTAGTGTGAGGGATGCAACGATATTCAACTATTTTGTGACCAGAATTAGCACCGTTATTATAATCGCAATATTGTTATAATTTTTGTCCTCAAAATTCTACACACAATACCCAATAATGTCAATGTGAAATTATTATTTTGTTTGTTTTTCAGCAAATTTATTAAAAATTAAAAAGTGACATGTACAGTCGTGGTCAAAAGTTTACATACACTTGTAAAGAACATAATGTCATGGCTGTCTTGAGTTTCCAATAATTTCTACAACTCTTATTTTTTTGTGATTGAGTGATTGGATCACATAGTTGTTGGTCACAAAAAACATTCATGAAGTTTGGTTCTTTTATGAATTTATTATGGGTCTACTGAAAATGTGACCAAATCTGCTGGGTCAAAAGTATACATACAGCAATGTTAATATTAGGTTACATGTCCCTTGGCAAGTTTCACTGCAATAAGGCACTTTTGGTAGCCATCCACAAGCTTCTGGTTGAATTTTTAACCACTCCTCTTGACAAAATTGGTGCAGTTCAGCTAAATTTGTTGGTTTTCTGACATGGACTTGTCTCTTCAGCATTGTCCACACGTTTAAGTCAGGACTTTGGGAAGGCCATTCTAAAACCTTAATTCTAGCCTGATTTAGCCATTCCTTTACCACTTTTGACTTGTGTTTGGGGTCATTGTCCTGTTGGAACACCCAACTGCGCCCAAGACCCAACCTCCGGGCTGATGATTTTAGGTTGTCCTGAAGAATTTGGAGGTCATCCTCCTTTTTCATCGTCCTCTTTACTTTCTGTAAAGCACCAGTTCCATTGGCAGCAAAACAGGCCCAGAGCATAATACTACCACCACCACCATGCTTGATGGTAGGAGTTGTGTTCCTGGGATTAAAGGCCTCACCTTTTCTCCTCCAAACATATTGCTGGGTATTGTGGCCAAACAGCAGAATTTTTGTTTCATCTGACCACAGAACTTTCCTCCAGAAGGTATTATCTTTGTCCATGTGATGTCATTGATAATTTTTATTTAAAATGGTAACACTAACCTTTGGGAGTTTTACAGAGGTTAGTATTAATACTGTTTATTGTTGCATTATTATATAGTTTATACAGTTTTTTAGTTAAAGCACAGTACCGTATTTTCCGGACTATAGAGCGCACCGGTATATAAGCCGCACCAACTAAATTTTAGGAAAAACTTTTCCCCACATATTAGCCGCACCGGACTATAAGCCGCAGATACATACGCTGTAAAATTAGTTATTTACACAGAAACTTTAACTTAATATTTAATAATTGTTTATTTACATACCTTAATTGTTTCCAAACAATGTCTATAACCCGACAGTAAAACGGCTGATCAAACAAAACAGAAGTCATCGTCATGGACCCACTAGCTGCGCAAGCTAGCTTTCCAATCACCTAAACAGACTCAATAACTCCACGGTGACGTTTTGGTGAATTTACGAAACTGAAACAATACAAAAAGAATGCCATTGTAAGTTAATAATGCTAACACAGACACTCTGAAACGTGTTAGCATATTAGCTAATACTAATGACGCTAGGTTGATTACATTACGATAGCACATACAAATATGCATGAAAACACTCCTACAGACATTACACATGGGACTGTTTAGTAAGAAAGAATTGTTTTAGTTATATTGTAAAACTTACAAATGCTGCTTGGAGTGATGAATGAAGAATCCATACGAGTAGGAACACTATGGACAGTTGTACTTCTTGTTTAAGGCATTAAAACATAATAACAAAATATGGCGCCTTAGCAAAAACAATAAGACATAATTTTAGTGTGTCTGCTTGGGTTTAATGAAAACTATTGAACACTTTAAAACATTGTGGCCGTCAGCAAAGAAAAATCCATAAATTAGCCGCAGGGTTCAAAGCGTAAGAAAAAAAGAAGCAGCTTATAGTCCAGAATTTAGGGTAATACTTGATGTACCAGCTTTGTATTTACGTTATTAATATTATTATTATACAGTACAGTTATTGTTGGTAGTTTTGTCTGCACACAGACATATTGAATGTTCTCGCCCCTATCACAGATGTTTGATTATCTTTGACGTCTTTGTCCCTGGCGTCGGCTTTTTTATTTATTTTTTTAAACATTCAAGCCGTCTGCCTTCTCTCCTCCTCATCTTTCGCGCTCTGAATTCCCGCCTCGCGTGCATCCTGTCGTTTTGCTCTCTGCCCGCCTGGTCGGGTCAGTTCTCCCGCTGAGTCAGCGATGGCAGATAGCGGCTCACCCCGACACAGATGACAAGGGAGAGGCGGAGTTTAGCGTCTGTCGCAAGAGCAGCTCCGAGCATGAAACCTGCGAGGAAAGTGAACAACCTGAGCCAAATCAATAGGAGTGACAGGAGGATGAGATTGGGCTTGACTCGGAGCGGAGACGTTGATGGGAGGAGAGAGGCCGCCTCGGCGGGGAGCTCAGGTTGACAAGATGAAGAGCTGTGCTGCTGGGATTAGTCTAATGCTCTTACATGCGTGAGGTATTAGCTCACACCACAAACATCTTGCCTACCTCTAATTAATACTCTTTAGACATGGGGGGAGCCGCATTGGACTGGAAAGATTTGGCCACCGGCCGAAAACCGTAAAAAAAGCTTCCGTGAATAAATGTTTTTGAAACATTTTTTTTACTTGTTAATATTATTATTAGTTTTTTTTGTTTTTGTTTTTGTTTTTTGCTGTTTTTATTTTTTTTTATAATTTATTTTTTTATTTTTTTCTCTTGGGAAAAGAGGTGGCATTGTTGGGATATAAACAAAAGTATATTTTGACATTTTGAGCAGACAATAGATGTATGTTGCAGTGTTTCCCACACATTCATTTATTTGTGGCGGCCCGCCATGAAAGAATTACGTCCGCCACAAATAAATTTAAAAAAAATGTAAAATTTTTTTTAAAAAATTAAAAAAAAAATTTCTTTTCTTTTTTTCTTTTTTTTTTGTCCTCTCCAGCTTCTCCGGCAAATCATATAGTTGATGTAGATGCCCATATCGGCTGTTCAGATTTACTTTACAAAAGAGAAGTGTAGGATACTTCTCTTGTTGCCTTATTTGTATTTGACTTTATTAAATGTATTTATATTAGAAACACAACATGTGTATATAACAAAGGGTGCAAAATCTGCAGGCAGTAGGAAACACATGGTTAAGTGTAGGGAGTAAAACTGATGGCAGTCTAAAGTTCAAGATTTTTGGAGCTCTTTGTTCAGTGGATCAGATGTTTGATGAAGCTCTGTGTCTATCTACCACCACTACTTTTTTCTGTTTATTTGTTACTGACTGTGGCAGGACACCGCTGCCTCTGTTTCACTTTATGTTGCTGGTAAATAATATGGTTGTAGTAGTAGGGTAATGTTAAATCATTTAGTATGCACTAATTAAAGGGGCAGAGCTTTGAGACATTTTAGCTTTTATATTTTATAAGATATCTTTTTTGTAATAACCACAATTAATAAATATATTTCAGTGAATAACTTATTGTTCAAATCTGTATATAAATATGTACATAAAGTGTTGTAATTATATTGTAAAATGGATGCATGGATGGATGGACGTTTAAAACAAAACTGTTTTATTAATTCGTAAGTATACATTTTTTGAGCCTTTTTAGAGAAAATCAAATCATTTTAGTAAATTATGCAAATTACTCGATGATGTCATGGTGACCACGCCCATAGCCACGCCCATAGCCACGCCCCCACCACCACAGGTATCTTGGCAGTTTATGGGAAACACTGTGTTGTATGCAAGTACAAACCCCATTTCCATATGAGTTGGGAAATTGTGTTCGATGTAAATATAAACGGAATACAATGATTTGCAAATCATTTTCAACCCATATTCAGTTGAATATGCTACAAAGACAACATATTTGATGTTCAAACTGATAAACATTTTTTTTTTTTTTGCAAATAATCATTAACTTTAGAATTTGATGCCAGCAACACGTGACAAAGAAATTGGGAAAGGTGGCAATAAATACTGATAAAGTTGAGCAATGCTGATCGAACACTTATTTGGAACATCCCACAGGTGAACAGGCAAATTGGGAACAGGTGGGTGCCATGATTGGGTATAAAAGTAGATTCCATGAAATGCTCAGTCATTCACAAACAAGGATGGGGCGAGGGTCACCACTTTGTCAACAAATGCGTGAGCAAATTGTTGAACAGTTTAAGAAAAACCTTTCTCAACCAGCTATTGCAAGGAATTTAGGGATTTCACCATCTACGGTCCGTAATATCATCAAAGGGTTCAGAGAATCTGGAGAAATCACTGCACGTAAGCAGCTAAGCCCGTGACCTTCGATCCCTCAGGCTGTACTGCATCAACAAGCGACATCAGTGTGTAAAGGATATCACCACATGGGCTCAGGAACACTTCAGAAACCCACTGTCAGTAACTACAGTTGGTCGCTACATCTGTAAGTGCAAGTTAAAACTCTCCTATGCAAGGCGAAAAGCGTTTATCAACAAGACCCAGAAACGCCGTCAGCTTCGCTGGGCCTGAGCTCATCTAAGATGGACTGATACAAAGTGGAAAAGTGTTCTGTGGTCTGACGAGTCCACATTTCAAATTGTTTTTGGAATCTGTGGACGTTGTGTCCTCCGGACCAAAGAGGAAAAGAACCATCCGGATTGTTATAGGCGCAAAGTTGAAAAGCCAGCATTTGTGATGGTATGGGGGTGTATTAGTGCCCAAGACATGGGTAACTTACACATCTGTGAAGGCGCCATTAATGCTGAAAGGTACATACAGGTTTTGGAGCAACATATGTTGCCATCCAAGCAGCGTTACCATGGACGCCCCTGCTTATTTCAGCAAGACAATGCCAAGCCTCGTGTTACATCAACGTGGCTTCATAGTAAAAGAGTGCGGGTACTAGACTGGCCTGCCTGTAGTCCAGACCTGTCTCCCATTGAAAATGTGTGGCGCATTATGAAGCCTAAAATACCACAACGGAGACCCCCGGACTGTTGAACAACTTAAGCTGTACATCAAGCAAGAATGGGAAAGAATTCCACCTGAGAAGCTTAAAAAATGTGTCTCCTCAGTTCCCAAACGTTTACTGAGTGTTGTTAAAAGGAAAGGCCATGTAACACAGTGGTGAACATGCCCTTTCCCAACTACTTTGGCACGTGCTGCAGCCATGAAATTCTAAGTTAATTATTATTTGCAAAAAAAAAAAAAAAGTTTATGAGTTTGAACATGAAATATCTTGTCTTTGTCGTGCATTCAATCGAATATGGGTTGAAAAGGATTTGCAAATCATTGTATTCCGTTTATATTTACATCTAACACAATTTCCCAACTCATATGGAAACGGGGTTTGTATGATGTAATGGATAGGAATGTCTGATGCTGGATGTCAATAAAAATAAATAAAAATTACGTGATAACTAGAGATGTCCGATAATGGCTTTTTTACCGATCTTTCGATATTGTATAACTCTTAATTACCGGTACAGATATCAATCAATCAATGTTTATTTATATAGCCCTACATCACAAGTGTCTCAAAGGGCTGTACAAGCCACAACGACATCCTCGGTACAGAGCCCACATACGGGCAAGGAAAACTCACCCCAGTGGGACGTCAATGTGAATGACTATGAGAAACCTTGGAGAGGACCGCATATGTGGGTAACCCCCCCCCCCCCCCCCCCCCCCCCCCCTCTAGGGGAGACCGAAAGCAATGGATGTCGAGTGGGTCTGACATAATATTGTGAAAGTCCAACACATCAGCGAAAGTCCAGTCCATAGTGATACCGATATATACAGTCGTGGAATTAACACATTATTATTATTAGTGGTCCCCGGTGGTTGGGGACCACTGTTTTAAAACACCTTCTTTTCAGGCAGTGGCGATGAAAGCAAATGTGCTCACGCTGGGCCCAAGCAAAGACACCTATATATGAACAAGCTTGTAATAGGGAAAGAAAAAAGGACAAAGTGTTATCAATTTTCCTTCTTTCCAATTTGCACAGTTTGCACACTTTGCAGCAGCTTCATTATTCACAACCTTTGAAGGCCTTTATTGTCGCCCCACTTTGCCGCACTGTTTCATTTAAAGACGCACGTCGCAGCCGCCATCTGTCGCTTCGCGCCGCTTTCTCCGCGCTCAAGGAGGGAGTGGGAGGCGGGGTTACCCGGCTTCCGGTCGCTATGGCAACCGCCTCAGCGTGCCAGTCCGTTTGAACTTGAGGTGGCTGCGGGGAGGCGGAACCAGGCCTGCCTATAAATGCCAGCGTTTGTACACCAAAAAGCTAGCATGCTTTCAGTGCTTTGCTAACATGCTAACAATACTGTAGCATGAGCACAGTTAGCATTAGTGAAATACTAAAATATCTGGATCGAAAAATGTGAACATGCTAACTGTAACATGCGTCAAATATTAAAATGTATTACTCTGGGGTGTGCACATGAGAAATTTGTTTTAAAAAATTGCTAAAAAAAAAAGATAGAATGCTAAGGTTAGCATGGTAAAAGGTATCATTTAAAACACAAGCCTTGAGAGCAGACATTGTACAGTAAGTGAATGTTTTATCATGTTGATAGTTTGTATATCTTGTTTAGCATTTAGCAATACTGTAGCATGCTCACAGTTATCATTAGTGAAATACCAAAATATCTGGCTCAAAAGTGAGATAAAAATCTAGCATGCTAATGTTAGCAAGTTAACATGCATCAAATATTAAAATATATTACTCTGAAGTGTGTACATGAGAAATTTGTTTTAAAAAAAGAAGATGGAATGCTAAGGTTAGCATGCTAACAGGTATCATTTACAACACAAGTATTGAGAGCAGACATTGTACAGTAAGTGATTGTTTTGTTATGTTGATAGTTTTTATATCTTGTTTAGCACTTAGCAAAACTCTAGCATGCTCACTGTTAGCATTAGTGAAATATCAAAATATCTGGCTCAAAAATTAGATACAAATCTAGCATGCTAATGTTAGCATGATAACATGCATCAAATATTAAAATATATTACTCTGAGGTGTGTACATGAGAAATTTGTTTTAAAAAATTGCGTGGGGAAAAAAAGGTAGAATGCTAAGGTTAGCATGCTAACAGGTATCATTTAAAACACAAGTCTTGAGAGCAGACATTGTACAGTAAGTGAATGTTTTATCACGTTGATAGTTTGTATATCTTGTTTAGCACTTAGCAATACTGTAGCATGCTCACTGTTAGCATTAGTAAAATATCAAAAGATCTGGCTCAAAAATTAGATAAAAAATCTAGCATGCTAATATTAGCATGTTAACATGCATCAAATATTAAGATATATTACTCTGAGGTGTGTACATGACAAATTTGTTTTAAAAAATTGCTAAAAAGAACAGGTACCACTCGTCAACAACAAAAATTTGACGCCGAAGTGCATACCTGCAAAGTTAGCAAAAAAAGCTAGCGTACTAACGTTAAAATGCTAACATGTAGCACTCGTCAACAACAAAAATTTGACGCCGAAGTGCAAACCTGCAAATTTAGCAAAAATAGCTAGCGTACTAACGTTAGAATGCTAACAGGTAGCATTCGTCAACAAACGAAATATTTGACGCTGAAGTGCATACCTGCAAAGCTAGCAAAAAAAAAACCTAGCGAACTAACGTTAGAATGCTAACAGGTAGCATTCGTCAACAAACAAAATATTTGACGCTGCGGTGCATACCAGCAAAGCGAGCAAAACAAAGCTAGGGTACTATCGTTAGAATGCTAACAGGTAGCATTAGCCAACAACAAAATATTTGACGCCGAGGTTAATGCTAGCATGCTAATGTTACAATGCTAAGGGTTGTGCCACGGGTTTTAAAGAAAATGAGCTGGGGGGCCGATAATGGTCACCCTTTATTTTCGAAAGTAGCTTTTAAATGGACGATGAGGAAGTGACTGGAGCTGACCTGGACAAGTGTTGTCCCAGCAGAAGCATTCGGTTTCCTCGCCGGGTAAGCGGAGACGCGGCGATCAATGTGTGAGGTGTTCTCCTCCCGTCTGCGTCAGAGCTCTGACAAGCTAAGCAGAGTCCAGACGCCACACCCCGTCTCGCTCATTGCGCCCGTTCTCCGCTTACCTTTCCCTCCAGAGGCCCATCGATGTAAAACGAGGAACGTTGTGTTCCCCCGGAGACGCCTGGGCCGTGTCGGGAGTTTCCACGGCTTGTTTGGCAAAATGCTGACGCGGCGCCGTGGTGACGTGTTTGCTGCAACAGCCGTGTCATAAACAGACAAATTAGTTGCGTTTATGCTCAGGTTTCGCTGTGCTTTGCAAACATGGTAATTGGGGGCTCACCTCCCTCGACACACACACACACTTTTAACAGCCTCCAGCTATAATCAGCTTTGGTTCCATTAGAGCAGGGGTGTCAAAGTCAAATGGACGGAGGGCCAAATAAAAAATTTAGCTACAAGCCGAGGGCCGGACTGTTCGAATGTTCATTGAAAAATTTTTAAATGACGCATATAGTCTAGTGAACCTAATTGAACCTACTGAAAACCTAACAAATATATTCCAATATGATCAGATAAATAAAGCAATATTTTCTTATGGCTCTGTCAGTAATCTTTAATTTTCAACAGACACAAAAGACAAATTTCCTTTATATAAAAATCCCCATAACATGAACATTAAATGAAAGAAACCGGTATTCAAGGCACCATCAGTAGCCTATATTTTCTATTTTAGCAAAAGTGGGCTAAATTTACTTCAAAGAAAAAAACAATAATAGCAATTTTCTATCATCCACTCAACTGAAATATTTTTAAAATATAATTAAATTGAAATACAATAAAATAAAGTGCAAAAATCTATAAATCAAAAACAACACTTTGTTTAAGGAGAAGTAACATGCAGTGAAAACAAATATTAAACTTTAACTTTTAAACTTGAATTGAGTAAAAACTCTAAATATGTGATTGCACAGTAATGTTCACATTAAACCCCCCTCCTCCCTCCGTGGGAGGGAGGCGAGTTGGGTGCCCGAAACCCCCCGCTGGTTTCGGCCCGCCCCTTGGCGCGCGTGGCACGGCGGGCTCCGCGACCCGACGGCTGGCCCTCGTGGCTTGACGGCGGGCGCGTCCCGACGGGCCGCGTGTAGGGGTCAAACGCAGAAGTCTCAGGGCCTCGTGGTGAGGGGGTGGCCTGCGGGTTTCGGCCCGCTTGACCCCCCCGCTCCGCTTGGCGCGCGCGGCACATGACGGGTTCCGCCACCGACGCTCGGGCTGCAGCCCGACGGTGGTGCGGGCCCGGCGGTGACGCGCGGTTTGGGGAAACAAAGCAGAAGTCTCAGGGCCTCGGGGCCGGGTTTCGGCCCGCCCCCTTGGCGCGCGTGGCACGGCGGGCTCCGCGACTGACGGCCGGGCTGCAGCCCTTCGGCCGGCAGGCGCGTCCCGGCGGGCCGCTCGCCCCCTTTCGGAACCTTGGACCGGCATCCGCTTGGTGCGTGTAAAAGATCTGCGGTCTAAAAAAAAAAAAAAAAAAAAAAAAAAAAAAAAGATCTGCGGTCTGCGGGCCGGTTCTAATAATAAATCAAGATCATCCCAAGGGCCGTAAAAAACCTTCTCGCGGGCCGGATATGGCCCGCGGGCCTTGACTCTGACATATGTGCATTAGAGGAAGGATTTCTCCATTAAATTTGCGATGGTGACACTCAGGTGACACGTGACTAAAAGGGGAAATGAGGTCATCCCGTTATAATTTACAGTATTCTATTTGATTCATGTACGATTTATTATACGGTGAACGGCTGGTGTCAAAATCAAGGCCGCCACATCATTTTATATGGCCCGCCCATAATATAAGTACCGTATTTTCCGCACTATAGGGCGCACCGGATTATAAGGCGCACCTTCAATGAACGGCATATTTCAAAACTTTGTTCATATATAAGGCGCACCGGATTATAAGGCGCATAGAATAGACCAGGGGTGGGCAATTAATTTTTACCGGGGGCCGCATGAGCAACCCGAGCACTGCTGGAGGGCCACACCGACAATATTTCAATTAAATTTTACTTAAATTATTTTTTATACACCGTAAGATAGATAATAATAATAATAATATTTTCATTTAACCTAATTGATCTTTATACAAAAGCAGATGGCTTTTGATGGTTTTATTTTTAACACTTTCTTACACAATGCTTCCTGATGTATAATACAATGCAAAAATTTCAATTTCTGTCACTTTATCCTGCATCCTCTTTGTTGTGAACGTAGCACGCCTGCAAGGTGATTGGCGAAGAAGAAGGAAGCATTGCTGTTGCGGAAATGAGGAGTGAGGATAGATGTGCGTGTGGAAAGAACAAGATAAGTTGAGCTGTGTTAGTATAGGTTGCTCAATAAAAGTTTAAAAAGAGCGTCAGACTTGGTGTGCACTTCTTCTGGACGCTACAAATGATGTCAGAAGTGGGATGAAATGCCTCCCAGTTCGCCTTGCCATCAAACCTGGGAGTCTTCATTGAGGGCGGAATTTCTCTCTCTCTCTCTCTCTCTCTCTCTCTCTCTCTCTCTCTCTCTCTCTCTCTGCGGCGAGCTCCTCACGTGGCACGTACCTCCCGGCTGAGCACACAAACAGCGCAGTATGCGCAAAGTTTTACTTCTGACACCAATTGTAGCGTCCAGAAGAAGTGCACACCAAGTCTGACGCTCTTTTTAAACTTTTATTGAGCAACCTATACTAACACAGCTCAACTTATCTCGTTCCTTCCACACGCACGTCCATCCTCACTCCTCATTTACGCAACTCAAGAAGACAACATCAACTTCAGCAGGTCGTTACACTATATTCTTTAAACACAGCAACCTGTGTACCACAAATTAAGCACGGGGCTTTACTTTTACTTGGCAGTCCATGTCTTGTTGAAAACACGCTATTCGTCATCAACTTTTCTTTTTTTAGCGTCTCGGGGATAACCGGGCATCACTTGTCGCTGTGCTCACAGGACATACGCCCATAAATAACACTTTTCAAAATAAAAGCAGCACAGTTGTATTGCACGCACGACATTGATGTTTTTTTTAATTTATTTTGTCATTTGTGACTGCCGCTGCGCGCACGAGCATACGTCCACACGGAAGTAATACAAATAACGCTTTTCAAAACAAAAGCAGCACCGTTGTATTGCACACTCAAAATAGATACTTTTTTAAAATTTATTTTGTAATTTATGATTGGCCTCATGCGGGCCGGACAGGGACGTACAAAGGGCCGGATGCGGCCCACGGGCCGCAGAATGCCCAGGTCTGGAATAGACGCTACAGTAGAGGCTGGGGTTACGTTATGCATCCATTAGATAGAGCTGCGCTAAAGGGAATGTCAACAAAACAGTCAGATAGGTCAGTCAAACTTTATTAATAGATTACAAACCAGCGTTCTGACAACTCCGTTCACTCCCAAAATGAATAAACAGCTGTTTTATTATTTTCCCCGAGGTAAAGTCAGTGACGTGGTGTTTCGTTTATCTTTTAACAACAGCAAGGTATAACATGTAGTGCAACATTTATATCACATACTGGAGGGGAACTTTTCCTCCATTCAATAAACGCGTACAAAACAGTCTGATACTGTTACGGTAAATCAAACATTAGTGCAATCACAATATAGTAACACTCGAAATAGTGCAGAATCCCTCGAATTCTTCTTCTTCAGTGTCCGAATTAAACAGTTGGTGCATGCTGGGATATATGACGTCTTCGACGAGACGGAAGTCTTCAGTAATGGAGTCAGTGTCAATTCCTGCCTTCCTGAAAGCGTGTCCCTTAATAGGAGCCATTTTGGGGTCTTTACATAAACACACAAATGGAAATGAAGCGGCACGCCTCGCGCAGTCATATATCCCAGCATGCACCGCGCGCTTCTCCTTCTACAGGGGAAAATGAAGTCGGCGTAGTTACCGTAGTTGCGAGACCTGTTGTGGCTCAATATTGGTCCATATATAAGGCGCACCAGATTATAAGGTGCACTGTCAGCTTTTGAGAAAATTTGAGGTTTTTAGGTGCGCCGTATAGTGCGGAAAATACGGTATTTATCTTTTCCTGTTAAATGTATTAATAATATATGTATTATTATAATTATATTAATATATTTATTAATAAATATTTATTATATTTAATTTAGAGATGTCTGATAATGGCTTTTTTGCCATTATCCGATATTACGACATTGTCCAACTCTGAATTACCGATTCCGATATCAACTGATACCGATATATACAGTCGTGGAATCGACACATTATTATGCCTAATTTTGTTGTGATGCCCCGCTGGATGCATTAAACAATGTAACTTTGCCATTAATTGATTAACGTGGACCCCGACTTAAACAAGTTGAAAAACGTATTGGTGTGTTACCATTTAGTGGTCAATTGTACGGAATATGTACTGTACTGTGCAATCTACTAATACAAGTTTCAATCAATCAATCAAAAACAAGGTTTTCCAAAATAAAACAACAACTTCAACTCCAGTTATGGAAAAAAGTGCCAACCTGGCACTGCCATATTTATTATTGATGTCACAAAGTGCATTATTTTTTTTAACATGCCTCAAAACAACAGCTTGGAATTTGGGACATGCTCTCCCTGAGATAATCCTAATACCCACTACAACTATGGGAAATACTATACTTTGACTTTCACAAAGTGCATTATTTTTTAATTTTTTTTAAACATGCCTCAAAACAACAGCTACAAAAACAATGAAGGCACACAGCTTCAGTCCAGAGTATACTAGAGCATACTTGCCAACCTTGAGAACTTCGGGAGATGGGGGGGCGGGGTTTGGTGGTAGCGGGGGGTGTATATTGTAGCGTCGCGGAAGAGTTAGTGCTGCAATGGGTTCTGGGTATTTGTTCTGTTGTGTTTATGTTGTGTTACGGTGCGGATGTTCTCCCGCGATGTGTTTGTCATTCTTGTTTGGTGTGGGTTCACAGTGTGGCGCATATTTGCAATAGTGTTAAAGTTGTTTATGCGGTCACCCTCAGTGTGACCTGTATGGCTGTTGATCAAGTATGCCTTGCATTCACTTATGCGTGTGTGTATAAGCCGCATATATTACGTGACTGGGCCGGCACGCTGTTAGTATGGAGGAAAAGCGGATGTGACGGCAGGTTGTAGAGGACGCTAAAGGCAGTGCCTTTAAGGCACGCCCCCAATAATGTTGTCCGGGTGGAAATCAGGAGAATGGTTGCCCCGAGAGATTTTCGGGAGGGGCACTGAAATTCGGGAGTCTCCCGGGAAAATCGGGAGGTTGAAACCGATACCGATAATTTTCGATGTAAATGTTTATTTACATACCGTAACTTAATTGTTTCCAAACGGTGTCTGTAACACGGCAGTAAAACGGCAGATCAAACAAAACAAAAGTCATCGTCATGAACCCACTAGCTACGCAAGCTAGCTCTTCAATCAGCTAAACAGACTCAATAACTCCACAATGTCGTTTTGGTGAATTTACTGAGGAATTTGTGAAACTGAAATACAACAAGAATGCCATTGTAAGTTAATAATACTAACACAGATACTCGTAAACGTGTTAGCATTTTAGCTAATGCTAACAACGCTAGTTTCATTACATTACGATAGCACGTACAAATATTCGTGAAAACATTCCTACAGACATCACACATGGAACGGTTTAGTAACTAATAATTGTTTTAGTTATGCTATAAAACTTGCAAACGTTGCTTGGAGTGATAAATGAAGAATCCATTAGAGTAGAACGTTACAGACGACTTAGAAGACGGAACGGCACTTCTACTTCCAGTTGAAAGCTCAGTCTAAACAGAAGGGCGCTGCAGCAGCTTCAATGAGTGAACCCATCCAAAAGATGGCGCCGAACAATAACACACCTTTTCAGTGTCTTTACTTATGTTTAATCAAAACTATTTACATTATTGCTATCAGGAAAGAAAAATCCATAATTTAGCCGCACCGCTTTATAAGCCGCAGGGTTCAAAGTGTTGGAAAAAAGCAGCGGCTTGTAGTCCAGAATTTACGGTAATAATGCACAAATGTTATATTATCAGTTATACGTCAAACTGTGCTGTGAAGCATCCATCCATCCATTTTATACCGCGTGTCCCTTTAATTACAATATATTTTACAGTGAAAGTCTGGCGTCGAAGCTGCCGTTTTTTTTTTACCTTTTAAAAAAAACAGTTGTTTTTTTTAACTACGTATTAATATAAATGGAAAAACCAAACCACATTTTTTTACGGTAAAATCCTGCCAACTCATCTGCCTTTTTATATCGTAAAAAAAACCTGTGGTACCGTTTTTTTCCATTCCGTTTTTTACTATAGATTTGACTGTTTTGGGGGGTTTTTAGCGCATATTTATGTAAATGTAAAAACAGAACCACAGGTTTTTTTTACAGTAAAATTCTGCCAACTTAAATGTCATTTTTTTAATCGTTAAAAAAACCCGGTGGTACGTTTTTTTGTTTTTTTTCATTTACAGTTTTTTTCCCCCATAAATTTGTGTTTTTTTTTTACCACCTATTACTAAAAATGTAATAACAGAACCACCTTTTTTTTAACGGTAAACTTCTGCTAACTTAGCTGCCTTTTTTTTTTTTTTTTTACCGTTAAAAAACTGTGGTAACGTTTTTACATTTACAGTTTAAAGTTTTACTGTAATTGGTAAAACAGAACCAGTTTTTGTACAGTAAAATTCTGCCAACTTAAGTGCCATTTTTTACCATTAAAAAAAACGGTAATACCGCTTTATTGCATTTACTTTTTTTTTTTCACCATAAATTTTATGGTATTTTTTACCGCACGTATTATTGAAAATGGAAAAACAGAACCACAGTTTTTTTGCAGTAAAATTCTGCCAACTTAGCTGTCTTTTTTTTTTTTTTTACTGTGATACTGTTTTTACATTTACAGTAATTCACTGTAAAAACAACAACAACAAAAACATGCAGATCAGTTAGCAGTATTTTACTGTACAAATAACAGTGGGACTGTTTTTATATTTACATATTGTATTATTTTTTGGTCATCCTCCTGAAAATAATCTTTGTGATGAACACACGCTTGCATCTCATTTGACAAGGTTTATTCCGATAAACTGTAAGTAGGTTAGATATCTTTATTGAAACACGATTAAGAGTAAGTTTACTAATTCGGTACGAATATTTGACAAGGCCCCGGGTTCCTCTGTAGTGGAAAAGTTGGGCCACCGGGTGGAAAAAGCTTAAGAACCCCTGATCTCGAATGACTTGCATTGTGTTTTTCTGTTTTCCCAGAATGCCGAGGTGTCCGTGTTTGAGGTCAACATCCGCTTCATCGGAGGCTTGCTGGCGGCGTACTACCTGTCGGGGCAGGAGGTCAGTACTCACAACTACAAGAGCAGAACTGGTATCGTTGTCAACCATACTGTGATAATATTCCTCCTTTACATGCTGATAAACGGCCACTAGAGGGCTGAGTTGGATTTTTTTTTTGTCAAATCCAATCTTTTTAGTTGCCGTTCATGATACAAAATAATGCAATGTTTAATGTGAATGCAACCTGAACTGTATGCGGACTAGGGTTGTCCCGACACCAGTATTTTGGTACCGGTACCAAATTGTATTTCGATACTTTTCAAAATAAAGGGGACCAGAACAAAATGTCATTAAAAACTTACGATACATTAACGATACGTTTCTTATCGCAATCAAGTAAGAATGTATGCATTAAATAAAATATACTAAAACATACTAGACAACTTGTCTTTTAATAAGTAAACAAAGGCTTCTAATTTTCTGCTGACGTATGCAGTAACATATTGTGTCATTTGTCATTCTATTATTTTATCAACATTATGATGGATTATTAATCTACTTGTTCATTTACTGTTAATATCTGCTTACTTTCTGTTTTAACATGTTCTATCCACACCTGTGTTCAAATGTAATAATTACTTGTTCTTCTATTGTTTGATACTTTACATTAGTTTTGGCTGATTTTAGGCCTGGGCCGATAACTGTTTCCAAAACATCCAAAAAAGTCACTAGATTTGTCGCTAGTGACTTTTGAGAAAGAAAGTCAGTAAGGGGAGTTGATTTAGCGCAGGGGTGTCCAAAGTGTGGCCCGGGGGCCATTTCCGGCCCGCAGCTAATGTTTTACCGGCCCGCGGCACATCATTCTAAAAATACTAAAAAAATGTTTAAAAAAACATTAAAAAGTAGAATAAAAGAGCAAATAGGTGAGATGCAACGAGAAAAAGTTGCATTGTTGACTCTAATAACACCATTTTTTTAGATAATTTCTCAAAAAATAGTGAATCAAAATCAATGTTGCTATGAATTATTGACTGATTCAAGGACAAAAAGGACATAAATACAACAAACAAAAAAACATGAAAAATATGAAAATTATTTAAAAAAATACATATTAATTATATACTAATGCTAATTATATTAATTTATTATATCGATTGTTATTACAAATATACTAAACTAATTACACTATAGATTATCTGAAGCTGATATAGAGATTTAAGTGTTGAATGTAAAAAATAAAAAAGCATGACCTTTTTATGAGTGGGGCACTTTTAGATCCCCAAGAATTTTAGTGGAATTAAAAACACCTGTCTTTGCTAAAAAAAAAAAAGAAAAAAAAAGAATAAATTCAAATCAATTTTGCTATGGATTATTGACCTATTTAGGGATCCAATTACTTCACTTCAAATATTCCACTTTGAAAATCTTTTTGGGAAAAATATTGTATATTTTGTATTTTTACCCCCAAAAATAGGGTTTTTACAAAAAAATAAAAATAAAATAAATACATAAATAAAAATAAAAAATATATATATTCACCTGAAGTTGAATTAGAGATTCAAGCGTTTAATAAAAAAAATAATATATGACTTATTTTTAACCTTTTAAGACTGAAACCCTTCTGGGTCCCTCAGACCTAACTTGAGGGAGCCCCAAAGGTTAAAAAAAAACAGAAGTGTATATTGTGTTGGTTTTGAAAATGAAAAAATATCAAAATGGCCCCCGCGTGCTTTGATTTTTCAGTGTGCGGCCCTCAGTGGAAAAAGTTTGGACACCCCTGATTTAGCGAGAAAGTCGCCAAGTTGACAACACTGAGGTGTGTGAAAGAGAGAGACGCAAAGACCCGCCTTACGTTGCTTCTGATTGGTTTACATTGCGTGGTGCCTTCTTTGGTTGGCTAGATTTAGGCACAATAATTTATGGATTGGTCTGGGATTGGTTATTTCTGTCAATCAATCGGTACTCGAACTACAACATGTCGGGAAGAAAAAAAAGTTTATTATTGTAAAACAAATATAGTGTAGTGAATGGGGAAATACATACAAGTAGTAAATGTTCAAAGAATAATACAAATTGATGCATAGATCTGAAGAAAATCTACAGATTTAAGCCCTGAAAATAAAAATAACATTATTATCTGGCCTATTTTTTAACACCATTATGAGTGGGGGCCTTTTGGATCCTTGAGAACTTATTTCAAACTGCCATTTAAAAAAAAATTAAATTTACCAAAATCAACGTTGTCACGATTGTTGAATTACTTCACATGAAATATTCCACTTTTAACATTTTTGGGGAGAAAATATTGCATATTTTGTATTGTCCTTATAGGGGTTTTGACAAAAACGGCTTAAAACAAACCAAAAAAAACAACGCAAAATGTATAGATCTGAAGTTGATCTATAGATATTTAGGCGTTGAAAGTAAAAAAAAAAAACATCAATATGTGACTACCGTATTTTTCGGACTATAAGTCGCTCCGGAGTATACGTCGCACCGGCCGAAAATGCACAATAAAGAAGGAAAAAAACATATATACGTCGCACTGGAGTATAAGTCGCCTTTTTGGGGGAAATTTATTCGATAAAATCCAACACCAAGAATAGACATTTGAAAGGCAATTTAAAATAAATAAAGAATAGTGAACAACAGGCTGAATAAGTGTACGTTATATGAGGCATAAATAACCAACTGAGAACGTGCCTGGTGTGTTAACGTAACATATTTTGGTAAGAGTCATTCAAATAACTATAACATATAGAACATGCTATACGTTTACCAAACAATCTGTCACTCCCGATCGCTAAATCCCATGAAATCTTCCTCCCCGGTGTCGCCTCTGGTATGTCCTTTCTTTCTGCTGCTCGATTGCCGTTCTCTGCTGCATATTTCACTACGTCCAGCTTGTAATCTGCAGTATATGATTTCCTTTTCGGTGCCATTTTAGTTCAGCACTTCTCAGTTTTTATAAGTTACTGCCAATGTTGATGTGATCCATTTTAATAGCTACGGCAGTAGCATACAGCATATAGCAGTTAGCATCCCATGACCCACAATGCACTTCAGCCATGACCCTCCCCCGCCAAATTCTTATTGGTTGACGTGTGAGTGACGATTGCTGACGTGTGTGTGACGATTGCTGCCATTTGCTTCGTCTCTTACGCGAATAAGATAAATAATATTATTTGATATTTTACGGTAATGTGTTAATAATTTCTCACATAAGTCGCTCCGGAGTATACGTCGCACCCACGGCCAAACTATGAAAAAAACTGCGACTCATAATACGAAAAATACGGTACTTTTTAACATTTTAATGACTGAGACTAAGGCTGCAGCTAACGATTATTTTTCTATCGATTAATCTATTGATTATTTTTTCGATTAATCGGTTAATCTATAGATTATTTTTTCGATTAATCTATAGATTATTTTTCCTTTTACCGATTATTTTTTTATTCAAAATGAGGATGAAAAAATAAATGTAGGCCAATTTTTTCAAAAGGCATGGCTTTTATTTACAAAAAAAAGAAGTTTGGCCACTCAGTCAACATTGACAACAACATGACTAAATATTCTGTAACAATGTAAACATTTAAAACTTTTAACATTTAACAAAATTGAAAGTAGCTTATTTGCTTTTTAATGTGCAAATATAAAAGTCAACATCAAGTGCAAATCTTAATATTCTGCAATAGTATAAGCATTTCAAAAGTAAAAGTATTGCTTATTTTGCTTTAAAATGTGCAAAAATAAAGATAAACATCCAATACAAAAAAGTGCAAAACGAAATATTCTGTAACAACAGTGTAAACATTTCAACAAAAGTGAAAGTATTGCTTATTTGCTCAAATGTGCAAAAATAAAGATAAACATCCAATACAAAAAAGTGCCAATCTAAATATTCTGGAGCACTGTAAACATTAAGTATTGCTTTTAAAATGTGCAAAATAAACATCCAGTCCAACACAGTACACAATAACCAATTCTACTCATTCCAGTGAGTGACTAACAGTTGTAATGAAGAAAGGTTAGCATGTTTACATGCTCTGGTTCTTTTCTTGTTTACAATATTCCCAGCAGCTGAAAATAGGCGCTCAGAAGGGGTCGATGTGGCTGGAACTGAGAGGTAATTAGCCTTCACCTCAAGCCAGGACTGCGAGTGAGCTGAGCTGCAGTTTAAGTTTCTAGAAGGTCAACGGGCTCATAGTGATGTTACTAGTAGTTGACTGGGAAGTGTTTATTATCATTTGGGGAGAGTCCGCTGCCTGATGCTCACCTGCTAAACACCTATCTGCTCCACGCTGAAGCGCTGACTACATGCGCTCTGAATACGCACTGCTGATTGGCTGCTAACGTTTTGAATACGCACTGCTGATTGGCTGATAATGCTTCGTGTGTACCAATCAGATGGTTGTGTGGGTGGGACAATGCTGCGTGCTGAGACAGAAGCAGAAGGAGCAAAGCAGCTTGTTAAGACTTTAGCAGCTAAAGTTAGCTTTAGCTTAGAAACTTGTTCGGTACACCCCCGTACCGAACCGAAAGCCCCGTACCGAAACGGTTCAATACAAAACACGTACCGTTACACCCCTAGCAGATACAAATGACACATTCATGTTTTTGTGTAATGATGACAACGTATGCTCACGCGGACGATTGACTAGTTGATGATTTTCTTTTCAAATGTTCGTTCGTAGCCGTTGTGCTGCTATGATAGGCCATTTCCGCTCGACACAGCGTGCATACAACAACATTATTAGGCCGTGTATTGAAATACTCCCACACTTTTGACCACTTTTGGCGTGCTTTTTCCCCCTCGCTCGCACCGTCTGCTTTGATTGTCTGCTTTGCGGTCCGCCATGACGGTAGTGTGACGTAAATATGCGACGCGTCGACGCACAAAAACGGCGTCGACGTATTTACGTAACCGATGACGTCGACTATGTCGACGTGTCGTTTCAGCCTTAACTGAGACCTTGAACCAAAATTGAGGTGAATTGACAACACTTGCCCAGGTCAGCTCCAGTCACTTCCTCATCATCCATTTAAAAGCTACTTTCGAAAATAAACGGTGACCATTAGCGGCACCCCAGCTTATTTTCTTTGAAGCCCGTGTCACATATCAAAATGGCCCCAACGCATTCTTTCATTTTCCAGTGTGCTGCCCAGTGGAAAAGCTTTAAGGTACCCATGAGCTAAACAGACTCAATAACTCCACAGTGACGTTTTGGTAAATTTGTGAAACTCAAACTATATAAAAAGAATGCCATTGTAAGTTAATAATACTAACACAGACACTTGTTAACATGTTAGCATATTAGCTCATGCTAACGACGCTAGTTTGATTATTGATTATTATACTAGGTACAAATATGCATGAAAACACTCCTACAGACATCACACATGGAACGGTTCAGTAAGTAAGAATTGTTTTAGTTATATTGTAAAACGTAGAAACGTTGAAGAATGAAGAATCCATATGAGTAGTTACGCTATGGACGGCTAGAAGACGAAACGGCACTTGTACTTCCAGTTGTTGAAAGCTCTACATGGAAAGAAACTGTAGCACCTGCAGTGAGCAAATTTGTCTAAAAGATGTTGCCATACCACAGACATTAAAACACACTGGGTTTTTTTTGGTTTTTTTAACCATATATTTTTTTTATGGTGAAAAAAAATCCATAAATTAGTATCAACCATCAAGTTTGGTTGATTATATGCATGGAGTGAGAAGAAAAAGTCAAAATTAAAACAATTGTGGATGAAAGAGGAAAAGTCACATGGACAGTATGGCAGTTTTTTGGATGTTTAAAAAACGGACCGGAGTGGTCTGTAAATTATAGTGGTGTGAATTTTTGGGCACCTAACAATTGGATTCAATTCCTATTCCTGGGGTAACGATTCGATTCAGAGTCAATTCTTGATTCATCACAATTCTCGATTCAAACCGATTCTTGCAATGTATTATTTAGTATAATCATTTGAATAAAATTTTATCAAAACAGGTTACAGGTTAGGAAAGCTCCCTCTGACTGCATGGAGAAAAACATTTAAATAAAAAATGGATTCTTATTAAGAAAAAATTAAATAAATATACATATATATAGTTGAGGTTTCTGTGGTTCATAGACTTAGACAAACTTTAATGATCCACAAGGGAAATTGTTCCACACAGTAGCTCAGTTACAAATGATGGAAAAGATGGAAAGGACAATGCAGGTATAAAATAGACTAAAAGCAATATAAAATATAACATATATACGTAATATTTACATATTATATGTACAGTATAGGATATATACTGATATATTATATTATATGTTTGTATCATATATACAATATATAACAATTACCATGTACAATATTACAGTATATGTAACAGCTGCGGCATAAAATAGAGAGTAGATCCAGCAGAAAATATACATTATAAACAAAGACAGGTAGCTAACATAGAAGCGGTCAGGTAATAGACAGATATCATCTATTGCTGTATGGCGAGTGATTATACAGCTGGATGGAGTGTGGAATTAAGGAGTTCTTGAATCGAACACTGGAAACGAAGCTGAAGGAGCATGAACTCCGCTGTCCCTCAATTGTGTGTCAATACAGTGCTCAATATCGGGGTAGAGCGGAATATACGTTAGGTCAGGAAACAACACAGAGGCTATATCATCCCTACAAGCCTGTTTCGCAGGTTTCCTTGCTCGTCAGGGGATTTTATAAAATGTTATAAACGCCAACATCTGCATTCTCATCAGGGTTCTGCTGCCCCTGATGAGAATATATATATATATATACACTACCGTTCAAAAGTTTGGGGTCCCCCAAACAATTTTGTGGAATAGCCTTCATTTCTAAGAACAAGAATAGACTGTCGAGTTTCAGATGAAAGTTCTCTTTTTCTGGCCATTTTGAGCGTTTAATTGACCCCACAAATGTGATGCTCCAGAAACTCAATCTGCTCAAAGGAAGGTCAGTTTTGTAGCTTCTGTAACAAGCTAAACTGTTTTCAGATGTGTGAACATGATTGCACAAGCGTTTTCTAATCATCAATTAGCCTTCTGAGCCAATGAGCAAACACATTGTACCATTAGAACACTGGAGTGATAGTTGCTGGAAATGGGCCTCTATACACTTATGTAGATATTGCACCAAAAACCAGACATTTGCAGCTAGAATAGTCATTTACCACATTAGCAATGTATAGAGTGTATTTCTTTAAAGTTAAGACTAGTTTAAAGTTATCTTCATTGAAAAGTACAGTGCTTTTCCTTCAAAAATAAGGACATTTCAATGTGACCCCAAACTTTTGAACGGTAGTGTGTATATATATATATATATATATTTTTATATATATATATATATATATATATATATATATATATATATATATATATATATATATATATATATATATATATATATATATATATATATATATATATATATACTTTTTCAAAAAAATCTATTTGTGAAAATTATGAATCGATTTGGAATCCTTTTGAATAAGAATCGCGCTTCAGATGTGAATCAATTATTTTGTTCACCCCTAGTAAATTATGCATTGCGCTGGTCCCCCACCAACACCGCTAATACCGCGCTCACTCTTTAGAGCACAGCTGCCACTAAACCTGCTGAAAATACTTCTCAGGTTTCTCTATGTTTACATTTTCACACTGCACTATTTTTTTACACTTTATGAAGCATTTCTTACATATTCTTTAATTTTAAGGGCTTCTTGTTAAGTTTTCAATGTGATTTTAATATTTTGTTTACATTGTTTGTTTTTAACACTTTTTAACATTTCCTTTCTGCCTTGATAGCTGAGGACGTTATAATCAGAGGAAGATATTTGTCTCCTGATTTGTATTTTCGATAGGTCATAACAAATATCAATAGTTATCGATATCGATCGATGCAAAACACTTATACAGTTATCAGCCGTATCGCCCAGCCCTAAGCGATTATCATCACGTCACATGCGAGACGGACATCAACCGAAGCTCCACTTAGCGCCGTCTCCACCGTTCCACCTTCCATTCACGTCACGCTCGCCATCCCTCAGAGCCCGCATGAGTAAAAATAGAAGCAGCGGGTAGCGGGGGGGGGAAAGGATGTGGAAGGCTGCGGCTGGAAACTGATGGAATCGCATTTTGCTGGTGAGGTGATAAACAGCAGGTAGTGCAGCACACCGGATGTCTTCAGCACCACAACAATAACTCCTTCATCAGGGGACACAAAGACAAAAATCACCCATGTGATGTCTGCTGGCAGGCCTTGATGAGGCTGCGAAAGGCGCTTGCTCCGTCCTTTGTTCCACCAAGCACTACGGTTCCGCACAGCAAAAGCTATTCTTTGCTGTTTCCATCGCCAAAATGCTCCAATATCCTCAGTTTGAAGGAAAAACCAAAAGTTTGTTACAAGCCGGGGAGATGGAACGGAATGAAAATGACGTTATTAGCGAGGTCGGCATGGACGCTGCATGGAAGAGCAAATATGGATGTTCATTTGCCTCTCAATTTTTTGACACTAATTTTTTTTTTTGCATCAAATTATACTGACCATTTCATTTAAAAAAAAAACATTGTTAGCAAAATGTGTGTTTCAAAATTCAGTTATTCAAAATCGTCAGTATGTCAGATTCTAACCATTGGAATAATTTCTATAGTTTGAAAATATCAATTGAAATGTTAATTATGTTGTATAATGCCCAGGTAGCCCAGTGAACTGCCATTTTTATGCTGTTTTGCAAGACCCGTGTCACGTGACTTCAAACTTGACCCCTCATTGGCTGCTTCTGAGACAGGATCGATTGCTTCTGTCTTATTTACCAGAAGTGAGTCTTGCTTTTTGAAGCAGCAAATTTTTTCGACACTGAATTTTTTTTTACACTGAACTTTTATACACTGAATAATTTTACACTTAATTGTTTTACTCTAAAATTGTATACACAGCATTTTTAAACACTGAATTTTTATACATTGAATTTTTTTACACTGAATTTGTATACACTGAATTTTTTTTACACTAAACCTTTATACACTAAACTTTTAATAATTTTACACTGATTTTTTTCACTCTAAAATTTTATACACTGAATTTGTTTACAATTATTTTTTATACATTAGATTTTTCTTTACACTCAATTTTCTACACTAATTTTTTTATACACTTAATTTTCTACACACTGATATTATAATACAGTGAATTCTTTTACACTGATTTTTTTAAACACTGAATTCTTTTACACTGAATTTTCGTACACTGAATTTTTAAACATTGAATTTCTTTTACACTGAATTTTTATACAATTAATTTTTATACAATTAATTTGTATACACTGAATTATTTTACGCTGATTTTTTTATACACTGAATTATTTTACACTGATTTTTTATACATTGAATTCTTTTACACTGAATTTTTACACACTGAATTATTTTACCCTTAATTTTTATACAATTAATTTTTACACTGAATTATTTTACACCAAATTCTTTTACACTGAATTTTTATACACTAAATTATTTTACACTGAACTTTTATATAAATATTTTTTTACACTGAATTATTTGTCACTGATTTTTTATTCACTGAATTATTTGACACTGATTTTTTATGATTTTTTTTACACAATTTTAAAACACACATTTAAAAAAAACAAAAAAAAAACAACTTTTTTTAATGAAATAGTCAGCTTAATTTGATGTAAAAAAGATGCAGTTTCCAAAATTCAAACGCAAATGATTCAGTTGCATATAGTCTGTGTCAAAAAAAAGGCTTTGCTAATAAAGACACAGGTGAACGTCCATAACAAAGCCATGTGGGAAGAGCGTCAGGAAGGAGATGATGACGGTGAGAAACAGAAGATGTTGTCAGTGAGAGATGGAGAACATCTCCAGGTGAGACGGGTGGAGGACAGCTGTGAAATGGCGCCGTGTTAGCGTCCCTTTTATTTCCTCAGTACCAAGAGTTGTGAGATGAAGCTTCCCCATCTAGACGCCCCATATTTCTATCTCTCCATAAGCATCACCACCCTGCTTGCTGCCACTTTGATGCACAGTTGAGCTCATCCTGCTGACGACACGCTGCTGCTCAATATCCTTCAGCGTTTAACTCGCCCTCCTCTTCTGTCACACACTTAAGACGTCAAGCATCGGTGTCTCGCCTCAACATCCCTGTAGATCATGGGTGTCAAACTGGCCCGCGGGCCAAATTTGGCCCGCCGTGTAATTTCACTTGGCCCTTGAGGCAATATCAAATTAACACTAAAGCTGGCCCGCTGATCCTCCCGGGAGTCTTCCAAACTACAGCCAGCCAGCCAGCCAGCCCAACGAGTGCTGGCCCAGTCACATAACATGTACGGCTTCTACACGCACACACATTAGAATGCAACGCATACTTCTTTAACAGCGATACAGGTTACACTGAGGGTAGCCGAATAAAAAACTTTAACACTGTTAGAAATATACGCCACACTGTGTATCCACACCAAACCAGAACCCTTTGCAGCACTAACTCTTCCGGAACGCTACAAGGTGTGTGTGTGGGGGGGGGAGGTTTGGTGGTAGCGGGGGTGTATTTTGTAACGTCCCGGAAGAGTTAGTGGGGCAAAGGATTCTGGGTATTTGTTCTGTTGTGTTTATGTTGTGTTACGGTGCGGATGTTCTCCCGAAATGTGTTTGTCATTCTTGTTTGGTGTGGGTTCACAGTGTGGCGTATATTTCTAACAGTGTTAAAGTTTTTTATACTGGCACCCTCAATGTAACCTGTATCGCTGTTGATGAAGTATGCGTTGCATTCGCTCGTGTGTGCATACAGAAGCCGCACATATCTTGTGACTGGGTCTGAACGATGTTAGAATGGATGAAAAGCGGACGTGACGATAGCTCGTAGAGTACGTTAAAGGTTAATTTGTTCAACCTTGGCCCGCGGCTTTGTTCATTTTTAAATTTTGGCCCACTCTGTATTTGAGTTTGACACCCCTGCTGTAGATGGATGGATGGATGTAGGGTTGCGTGATATACACCGACGGTTCTTCACCCTTTTCCACTAGTAAAGGGGCCCGGGTCCCACTCAAATATTAACACTGAATTACCGTAAATTCCTGACTCAAAGCCGCTACTTTTTTCCTAGATGTTGAACCCTGTGGCTTATAAGACGGCTAATTTGTAGATTTGTGTAGATTTTTTTCCCCCGCTAATGCTCATTATGTTTTGTTTTCAATAGTTTTTATTAAACTCACGCAGAGGACTGAAAGGATGTGTTATTGTTTGTGCTATGGCACCATCTTTTGGACAAGTTTGTTCACTGCAGGTATCGCGGGTTGAAAAACCACTTCCTGTTTTGAGGCCATAAACCGGAAATAAGCGTCCATAGCGTTGCTACTCGTATGGATTCTTTGTTCATCACTCCAAGCGACGTTTGTAAGTTTTACAATATAACTAAAACAGCGCATACTCAGTAAACCGTCCCATGTGTGATGTCTGTAGGAGTGTTTTCATGCATATTTGTACGTGCCATCAGAATGTAATCAAGCGAGCGTTATTAGCATTAGCTAATATGCTAACATGTTTACGAGTGTCTATGTTAGTATTATTAACTTACAATGGCATTCTTTTTGTATTGTTTCAGTTTCACAAATTCCTCAGTAAATTCACCAAAATGTTACCGTGGAGTTGTCCGTTTAGCTGATTGGAGAGCTAACTTCCACAGCTAGTGGGTCCATGACGATGACTTCTGTTTTGTTTCATCAGCCGTTTTACTGACGTGTTACAGACACTGTTTGGAAACAATTAAGTTATATAAATAAACATTTACAAAATATTTCTGTAAATAACTAATTTCACAACGTATATGTCTGCGGCTTATAGTCTGGTGCGGCTAATACATGCAAAAATACTTCTTTGCTTCTAAAATGTTGTGGGTGCGGCCTATATCCCGGTGCGCTCTTTAGTCTGGAAGATATGGTAGTAATCTTACTCTTGGTTTTAGTCAAATTCAATAATTATAACTCACCAGGGTTTCCAAGGGTCATTAAAAATCATTAAAAGTATTTAAATGGATTTTGTAAAATTTAAGGCCCTAAATTGTATTAAAAAGCATTAAATACGATGTCTAGCAGCATTAAAAAGTTTTATACAATTGCAAATGGAAGTAAAAAAGGCAACAAAACAAAGCAACAGATGCAGGTTTTCCAATATAATTTCACTTCAAGATGTTAAATTTTTATTTAAGTGCATTTTTTGCAAACAAAAAATGTTGTTTTGTTGACCTATTTAGCATAATTAATTTGTAAAACTTCTAATTACAACGGTAAAAACCACTACAGTAAAGAAAAATTTGAATAGTTTTTTAAAGTATGTAGGGGTGTAAAAAAAATAGATTTCTAAATTAGTTGCGATTCTTAAATGATAAAAAAAAATGTATAGATTTTTTATTTTTTATTTTTATTTTTTTTTAAATCTGTCCTGTCCAGCCACTAAGACAAATCATATATTTGATGTAGATGATTTATATCTGCTGTACAGATTAACTTTAGAAAAGAGAAGTGTTGGATAGTTCTCTATTTTTATGGAGGAATGTAGTTAATCATAAAACTGGCATCCAATGTTATTAAAAAAAAAGTATATAGATTGTCAATCGAGAATCGAGTTGTTACACCCAAAATTGAAATTAATCGAATCTAATCGTTTGGTGCCCAAAGATTCACAGCCCTAGTTACCGTATTTTTCGGAGTATAAGTCGCTCCGTAGTATAAGTCGCTCCGGAGTATAAGTCGCACCGGCCGAAAATGCATAATAAAGAAGGAAAAAAACATATATAAGTCGCACTGGTATAAGTCGCATTTTTGGGGGAAATTTATTTGATAAAACCCAACACCAAGAATAGACATTTGAAAGGCAATTTAAAATGAATAATAATAAATAAAGAATAGTGAACAACAGGCTGAATAAGTGTACGTTATTTGACGCATAAATAACCAACTGAGAACGTGCCTGGTATGCTAACGTAACATATTATGGTAAGAGTCATTCAAATAACTATAACATATAGAACATGCTTTACGTTTACCAAACAATCTGTCACTCCTAATCGCTAAATCCCATGAAATCTTATACGTCTAGTCTCTTACGTGAATGAGCTAAATAATATTATTTGATATTTTACGGTAATGTGTTAATAATTTCACACATAAGTCGCTCCTGAGTATAAGTCGCACCCCCGGCCAAACTATGAAAAAAACTGCGACTTATAGTCCGAAAACTACTGTACTTGCCTTTACATGATTGCTTAATTTAGCCACAGTTAATGTAAATTGTTCAACTGTTCAACATTACCATTGTCAAATGCTTACAGTTTTGTCCATACAGACAATTGTATGCTTATGACTACATATAATAACCATCTGTAGCATTCAATGTGTTTAAAGTTGCATTCAAAAGGCATTAAAAAGCATTCAATTAGATGTGTTGGTGCCTGCAGAAACCCTGCTAACCTACCTAGTTTTACAAAATAAACCTTGTAAATGATATGAAAGCGTGCATTAATCACGATTATTATCAAGGCTTATGTCAGGCTGTTTACAAAGTTAATAAGAATCAAACTTCCTGCTTCAGAAGGTACTCATAAGTGCTAAAATAAATAAATTCTAACTAAGAATTTCTTACTTAAGCTATAATAAATAATAATATGTAACTGTCAATAAAATTAAAGTGCAATTTAAAATACAGCTTCACCACATTAGTCAAAATTTTGGCGCTTAAAGGGGCTGTTTGCAACTTTCTCACAGTAACATTCTTCAAAGCAAAAAGATATAACGAGAAGATTTAACAGAACACATTTGTATGACACTTGTCGATATTTTTCACAATGACTAAGTTTGTGTAATATTACATTTTACCGGTCAATTGAAAAGTAGCTCGCCTGCAGAAAAAGTGTGGCCACCCCTGCTTTGCGGCATAGGTCACTTTTTCCTTCCCCATTTGTTAAAAAAACGTAAGAAAACGCGAAACTAAAAGAATAAGAAGAACGCCTACGTCCAATTACTGCTATCATGGCAGAAGCTCCAAATCAACCAAAGAAACGAAAAGTTTTGTCTGAAGAGACAGGAAAGAAAAACAGAGGCTACCCGGATAAAAGGACAGTCAGAATCAACGTTGCCCCGGCTTTCACCTGCTGGGGTGAGATCAAAGACGAGGAAGGATTTTCGGCCCTATTCCTACTAGACTAGTACGTGACTTTTGATGCTCAAAACAAAATGCTAATGTTAGCTATCGAAAATGTGCGCGTTAGCAGTAAAAAGCCACCAGCTTGATGATTCGCAGTTACACACTACTTCCTTCAAAAAAACTCTCCTGCTGGTCTTTCTTTGCTTCAGACCTGCGTCCGCCCCGATACTTTCTCGGTAGTAGCGTCATGTTAGTACGATCATTTCTTAAAAATGTCTGCCATTTAACATCAGCATAGCCATTAGAGACCTGATATTTGTGCCAATCATGTAAGTTGCACTTGCCAAATTTTGGAAAATAATATGTTTTTCCATATATTAGCCACACCAGACTATAAGGCGCAGTTATATAGTTGTACGAAATATTTTGTAGATGTTTATTTATATACTGTGCCTTAATTGTTTCTAAACGGTGTCTGTAACACGGCAGTAAAACTGATGATGAAACAAAACAGAAGTCATCGTCATGGACCCACTAGCTGAACAGACTCAATAACTTCACGGTGAATTTACTGAGGAATTTGTGAAACTGAAACAATACAAAAAGAATGCTGTTGTAAGTTGATAATACTAACACAGATACTTGTAAAATGTTAGCATATTAGCTAATGCTATGAACGCTAGCTTGATTACATTACGATCATGTACAAATATGCATGAAGACACACCTACAGGCATCACACATTATTTTAGTTGTTTTGTAAAACTTACAAACGTTGCTTGGAGTAATGAATGAAGAATCCATAGGAGTAGAACGCTCTTGATGGCTAGCCGGAACGGCACTTCCACATTAAATCTCAGTCTTAACAGAAGGGCTATGCAGCACATGCAGTGAGCAATCTCGTCCAAAAGATGGCGCCATAGCACAAACAATAACACCCCTTTTTGCTTGTTTTTTTTTTAAAAAAACATTCGCATTATGGCCGTCAGCGGAGAAAAATCCACAAATTAGCCACACCGCTTTTTAACATCTACCTTGTACGTTTATAGCACGTACAAATATGCATGCAAAAAAGAATCCATACGAGTACAAACGCTATGGACGGCTAAAAGACGTAACGGCACTTGTACTTCCGGTTCAAAGCTTTAAACAGCAGGAAACACTATAGTAGACATTCACTCGGCATGAAAACACTCCTACAGACATCACACATGGGACGCTTTAGTAAGTCAGAATTGTTTTAGTTATATTGTAAAACTTGCAAACGCTGCTTGGAGGGATGAATAAAGTATCCATACAAGTAGAACGCTCTTGTCGGTTTTGCTTTCGGTGCAAGGCATTAAAACAGAAAGTACATTTTCAACCCGCAGCACCTGCAATGAGCGAACTCGTCCAAAAGATGGCGCCATAGCACAAACAATAACACACCTTTTCAGTCCTCTGCCTGTGTTTTATGAAAAATATTGAACACAAAACATTATGGCCGTCAGCGAAGAAAAAAAACAAATTAACCGCAGGGTTCAAAGCGTAGGAAAAAAAGTAGCGGCTTATAGTCGGGAACTTGAGATATTTATAATTACAAAAAGAAACACCACCAAAAGCTTCCTAAGATATGAAGCTTGGTGGATGAGAATGTAATTATTGTCAACAGTGGGTGAAGAATAATGACAACATTTGTCATACCGCCTGATGTTGGTAAGGAGGTCCTTGAAGCAGAACACATAATTGACCGACAGGAGAAGAGAACGTCCTTCTGATGTAACGCGAGGAAGGAAGGCAGCGTGTGCTCGCCATGAATTAGTCAACGCGTTGACGAGCTGCTGGCGCCGTCCATCGCCATCCCGGTCCTCTTTCTCCAGGATGACCCACATTTCTTCTCCTTTCAGTCGCTTGGCCAACATGGACTAAAGATGGTCTGGAGGAGCAAAGTCGTACATTCAGCCTCGTTTGTTGCGGGTTTCTGGCTGATTGTCACGCCGCGGACGACAGAGCGCCGCTCGTTAAGTAGCGAACAATGGCTGGCGAGTGGCGTGACTGAGTACGAAGACGACATGCGTTACTGAATTAATCCTGTCTCTCCTGCGGGCCCTCGGGGGCCTTCTTTACCACGCAGCCATTTAACACATTTTACAGTCTAGTCCTTAATCCCTTTAGTGGGACCCATTACTCTCTGTGCACATGTGTGCGTGCGCTTTCCCCTGCCAAGAAGGTTGTTACCTCTGCCAGGAGATTATGTAATCCTTGCTGTTACATTGTTAGCAACATACTGTAAATTACGGACTAAAAGCCGCTGTTTTTGTCTTGCTTTTATAAAACGGTGTGGCTAATTTGTGGGGTTTTCTCAGTTGAAGGCCATAATGTGAATGTTTAAAAAAACAAGTGTGTTATTGTTTGTGCTATGGCGCCATCTTTTGGAGGTGTTCGCTCACTGCATGTGCCGCATAGCCCTTCTGTTTAGACTGAGATTTCAGCTGGAAGTGCACTTCCGTCGTTTAGCCGTCCATAGCCTTCCTACTCGTATGGATTCTTCATTCATTACTCCAAGCAACGTTGGTAAGTTTTACAATATAACTAAAACAATGTGTGATGTCTGTAGGTGTGTTTTCATCCATATTAGCATTAGATAATATGTTAACATGTTTACGAGTGTCTGTGTTAGTATTATTAACTTACACTGGCATTCTTTTTATATTGTTTCAGTTTCATAAATTCCTCGCTAAATTCACCAAAACGTCACCGTGGAGTTATTGAGTTTGTTTAGCTTAGGGGTCCCCAAACTTTTTGACTCGGGGGCTACATTGGGTTAAAAAAAATTGCCCTATAAGCCGAATATATATTCCGTTGTGAAATTAGTTATTTACACAGAAATATTTTGTAAAGGTTTATTTACATACCTTAATTAATTCCAAACAGTGTTACACAGCAGTAAAACGGAAGAAAGCCATCACTCCAAATTACTTTGTTCCAGAAGTTTTGAGGCTTGTCTCTGTGCTGTTTGGCATAATGTAAGCGGGATACTTTGACATTTGCGCAAAAATGGCTTTCTTCTGGCGACTCGACCATGCAGCCCATTTTCTTCAAGCGCCTCCTTATTGTGCATCTTGAAACAGCCACACCACAATTTTTCAGGGAGTCCTGTATTATTATTATAAGTTATTTGTGGATTTTTCTTTGCATCTCAAACAATTTTCCTGGCAGTTGTGGCTGAAATATTTGCTGGTCTACCTAAATCCCTCATTTTCTACTTCTTAATCAGCGTTTGAACACTGCTGATTGGCATTCTCAATTCCTTGGATATCTTTTTATACCCCTTTCCTGTTTTATGCAGTTCAATTACCTTTTCTCGCAGATCCTTTGACAATTCTTTTGCCTTCCCCATGACTCAGAATCCAGAAACATCTGTGCAGCACTGGATGAAAGATGCAATGGTCTGTCAGATGCTCAGAAACTCACTGACCTTTTATAAACACACATTAATTACAAACAAACATGTCACAGGTGAGGATTGGAACCTTGATTAGCCATTCAAACCTGTTTGTGTCAACTTTTGTGCATGTTATCAGATCAAAGTCACTGGGGTATGTAAACTTTTGATCAGGGTCATTTTGATTTAAAAAGAGTAAACACAGTTGTTTGCCAACAAATAGCTTCACACAACCATTAAGCATGAGTGGAAGAAAGGTTTTTGTGTTATCATTCATATTCTCTGAAGAATGGCCAAGAAATCATAAATTCTCCCAGGGTATGTAAACTTATGAGCACGACTGTATATATATATATATATTCATATGTTTTACTGCCGTGTTACACTGTTTGGAATTAAAATTAAGGTGTGTAAATAAACGTTTACACAATATTTCTGTGTAAATAACTAATTTCACAACGGAATATATCTGCGGTGCGGCTAATATTTGGGGGGCTTTAATTTTTTTAAATTTAATTTAATTTATTTTTAATAGTGGGGGCGGCTTATATACATATATATATAGTCCAAAAAATACGATAGTCCTTGTAATCTGTCATGAAGTCTTTCATGATTAGTAATGTTGTTAAAGGAGAAAGTGAACGTTGTGATGCGTCTGTGAATTCACCCTTAAAATGATCAAAATATGTAAATATTACATGTTGTTATGAATGTTACTGCATGACATATATACTTACAGCGTGTATATAAAACCTTGATGGAGTAGAGCGGCTCCCTCTACCTGGACTTTTGTTAGCCTTTATTTACGATTTAGAATGCAAAAAAAAAAAGAAAAACACATGTGTTCTTGTCTTTCATAGGGATCATGAATAATAGGCAACATTAAAAGTGAAGTTCCCCTTTATTGGTTCAATCACAGGAGTATTCAAATAAGAAGATATGGATTCTTCTTTATGTTTTTTCTCAGTCTGGCACCGTGCAGAAACTAGAACATTGGGGCTTCTATTACCCTCCCAAAATAATTTGTTTTCTGCTCACTCCATATTGTCTTCCCTCTTCATCCATCCATCCATTTTCTACCGCTTATTCCCTTCGGGGTCGCGGGGGGCGCTGGAGCCTATCTCAGCTACAATCGGGCTCTTGTTAGATTATAAATATAAACATGTTATGTTTGAAAAATGTTTATTTTCAAGCTACTGCAACTCCCCCGAGGTTTTCTTGGGGTGATTGTTTTATTGGATGCATTGAGTTCCTCTATAGCACAGGTGTCAAACTCAAGGCCCGGGGGCCAAATTTGGTCCGCCACATTATTTTATGTGGCCCGCGAAATCCTGGAAATAATATGCGTTAATAAAATGCTTAATCTTTTCTTACTAAATATATTTGTTCTTTCCCTTTTGATATTAAAAATAATGTACTGCATGCAATTGCATATCTTTTAAAATTCAATATTATCAAAATTGAAATATTATATTATCATGTATTCCAAACATATTTTTTGTTAAAATAAAGATAAATACTGTACTTATACATCTGCTTGACTTATGATTTCAAAACAAATTATCAATCAAATTGTAGACAACAGATTTTACGGTTAAATTCCGCCGATTGCGTTTTTTACCGTAAAATCAACTTTGGTACTGTTTTTTTCCGTGTACAGTAAGACACTAAAACATTAAAACAAGATTTTAAGGTAAAAAAAAACAACCTGCCAGCTCTGTTGCTTGAATGTTACTGCTAAAACAGTGGTATTGTTTTTCCATTCCATTCCATTTATTCAATTTTTTTATATGCTGTAAGAAAAATCCCTGCTTTTACTGTAAAATTCTAGTGACTGAGCTGCCAGTTTTTAAAGTAAAATTGTAATATTTTTTTTGCAGCTTATGTATAAAAATATATTGTTAATGTATTATATATATTAGGGTGGTACAGTATACTGGCACTGGTATAGTATCGCGGTACTAATGAATCAAAAACGGTAATACACTCTGTTTGAAAAGTACCGGTTCCCGGGAAATTGCTGGTTTTGCGAGCAAAGGTGCATGTTCGGCAGCGCACAATCACAGAGTACTTACAAGCAGACACTGTGTGTAGACAGAAAAGGGAGAACAGACGCACTTTGGCCTAAGAACTAACAATGAAGGTGAAGTTATAACACTTAAACGCCCTCAGGAAGAGGTGCTTTAAGACATGGCTAGCGGCGAACGTCCATCCGCAGTCGGCAGTGTTTTAGCTACTTCTAAATCACTTATCCTTGTCTCCATGGCGACTAATAAAGTATGTTTCTTACAAGTATCTGTAAGTATAGCTAAACATGCCTCATTACACATCGTAGGAGGATACGATAGCTAACCGCTAACAGCAAGCTAGCACCCTGAACAAATGCAATGGGTGGATCTACACCTGACATCCACTGTAATGATAATAAGTACAATAGCGTATCTAGTCGATACTACTATGATTACATCGTTATTTTTTATCTTCACAAAATCTTTTTCCCTTTTTTAAAAATTCATATTATGTTTATAAAGTCAGTAAATACGTCCCTGGACACATTAAGGACATTGAATATGACCAATGTATGATCCTGTAACTACTTGGTATCGGATCGAACCTAAATTTGTGGTATCATCCAAAACTAATGTTAAGTATCAAACAACAGAAGAATAAGTGATTATTACATTTTAACAGACGTGTAGATAGAACATGTTGAAACGGACAATAGGCAGATATTAACAGTAAATGAACAAGTAGATTAATAATACATTTTTACAGCTTGTTCTTTATAATTTTGACAAAATAATAGAATGGTAAATGACACAATATGTTACTGCATACGTCAGCAGACTAATTAGGAGCCTTTGTTTGCTTACTTACTACTAAAAGACAAGTTGTCCAGTATGTTCACTATTTTATTTAAGAACAAAATTGTTCTTCGATTGCAATAAGAAACATATGTTTAATGTACCGTAAGATTTTTTGTTGAAATAAAGCCAATAATGCAATTTTTTGTGGTCCCCCTTATTTAGAAAAGTACCGAAAAGTATCAAAATACATTTTGGTACCGCTACTAAAATATTGGTATCGGGACAACACTAATATATATACATGTATATTCATATATTACTCATTGTTAAAAACGTCCCTCTGAAGGCAACCATAACTGCGATGTGGCACTCAATGAAAACGAGTTTGACACCCCTGCTCTATAGTATGGACAAACGCTGTTGTTTGTCATCAGCCGCTGTGTAATCTGGGCGTCACACCTCTCAGCTGACATCCCTTGTGTGGAACAGCCCCATTCTTTGCCGCTTTCAGAAACATGTTTTTCATCCTCCCAGCAGATTACTGTGACATCTTTGATTCCGCTTTCAAAGCGCAATTTACAAAGCGCTGGTTTCCGCAACTGAACCTCCAACTAATCTTGTTCACGACGATTGAATGGAAAGGAATGGAACTTAATTACCATTGTGCTTTAAAAGTATGTGTTTTCAGTACAACCTGTCCAAGAGCAGACATACAGTAGACAGGGGTAGACGGACCAGGAAGGGAGGAAGAAAAGGTAAACATGGGCGGAGGAGGATAAAAAAGCCATTCCCAAACTAAGCTCCTGTGGAGGAGACTCAGTTTGAGACCAGGAAAACAGAACGCGAACAAAGCACATATAAACATATTAGGACATATTTACAACGGGTTAGTGTTAATTTTATTGACTAAAAATTAGGGCTCGATTTAATTCTTGGGGGTAATGATTCGATTCAGAATTGATTCTCGGTTCAAAAGATTCTCATTTCAAAATCAATACGTTTTAATAACATTGAGTGCCAATTTTTTGATTAACCAGGTTCCTCCATAAAATAGATAAACACCTGTGATAAATGTCTGAATTACTTAAAAGAAAAGCGGTTTTGTTGAATAAAATTCTGCCCAAACATTTAATAAAGTGGCTGAACAGGACAGATTAAAAAAAAAAAAAAAAAAGTTTCTGTGAAAATCGACGTTTGATTTTTTATCAATTAAGAATCTTACAAATAAGAATTGCAATTTTTTTTTTGATAAAAATGTTTGTCCAAGCTATCGTCAACGACCTATTTTCCCTGAACTAAAACTCGGCAATAACCTTAATAAAAGCTACCTTATCCTTTATACCAGGTCCAGTCAATATATAATGAAGAGGGCCGCAGTTCCAAGAGTCCAAGGGCTCGGGGGCCGGACATTAAAATGTGGATGTTTGGTCAGGGAGTCCCACCGCGTTTATTTCATTGCAAAGTAAACACATCAGCTTCCACAATGAACTGTCAATAAATCTATTATTCTGCCCTCGCTACTTGAGTCCGTGTGCAGCGAGACAGATAGTTAACAGCATAAAGAAACAGAAGATCCAGAAGTTTTGTTGAGGATTGATGTTCCTTCTTTTGAATTGTTTTCCTTCATCAGTTGTATTTCTTTACACTCTTACCTCATTTAGGTTTGTAAGACTGAAAATATAAACATAAAATAAACATTACAAAAGTGTATTTTACATAAATAGGTTTAGTGTGAATACGTTCACACAATAAACTACAGATGTTTACCCACAATAGAATTAAATAACATCCACAGCAAACATTGCACACAATTAAACCTAAGGTGTAGCGTTATCGCCCTCTTCCGGTCAAATTCAGCACTACATGTATCAAACGAGCTTTGATCGCCAGAGAGTTACGACCACGAATACATAACACATCACGCAGTCAGCAATTTTAATACCAAATAAAATAAATAACTTTATGCACACTAGTTTCGCGATTCGCAGTATTTAGATTTTTTTCATTGGTGATAGTGCCGTTTTTGGTTTGAATGAGTAGACTTCTTCTACTCACCCCACTGATGCTCCGTTGTGACACATGCCTCCCTGTCACCCCCTGTGGGCTGGCGGGAGTACTGCCTTATACTTTGTTTTAGTAGACAAAATGTACTGTAATTTTAGTCGACTAAAACAAAATCAATTTAGATGACTCAAATCAAGACATTTTCGTCAAAAGACTGACTAAACTAAACCCGCAGCACCTGCAGTGAGCGAACTCATCCAAAAGATGGCGCCGTAGCGCAAACAATAGCAGACCTATTCAGCCCTCTGCTTGTGTTTAGTGAAAACTATTGAGCACAAAACCTTATGGCCGTCAGCGAAGAAGAAAAAACAAATTAGCTGCACCGTTTTATAAGCCGCAGAGTTTAAAGCGTAGGAAAAAAGTAGCGGCTTATAGTCAGCAAAATAGGATGATTATAGTTACAGAAATATAATGAAAAACTGCTATCACGCCGGAAAACGAGACCCCGAAAGGGGCTAAGTGATGTAATAGTTTTTGACCATGTTGCCTTAAAACTGGCCACCGGGCCGGGGCCGTCAGGTGTCCTCGGGGTTCCGGAGCCCCTTCAGCAGTCCCAGGACAAGGCCTTAAAAGCGTAAGAACCAGCAGTAACCCGGCAAACGAGACCCCGAAAGGGGCTAAGTCAGGCCTGGCCAATTATTTTGAGTGTGTCTGGGGGGCCTGTATATCTGATTTTTAGGAACACTAATACAAAACCTCACAATAATGTCTGATTGAATGCTAAAAACGTTATGACAGATGGCCTTAAAAACCTAAATTTTTTTACTGAATGAAACACCCAGAATGTTCATGAAAATAAAGAGTGTGGGATCTACAATATTAACTATGAACGATAAAACACTGAATATTGACAGCATATGAATGTCACAACAAAAATGCAACAAACAGAGAAATATGAACGCGAAGGGTAAAAAAAACAACCAAACACCTACAATCTCATATATCTGATATATCACTAAGCTTTAGAACTTTGCTGTAAAAATCTCCTTCCGCGTCTGTCCCTGACACCCGCATTTCAGGCTGGCCGCTCTGGAAACACTCTGTGGAAACGCTCCACACCCACACTGCTTGGTGCCTCGTCTGAGCTGCTATGACTTAGATTACCATAGTAACTAGTATATCATGCAAAAGCGCAGATTCCAACCTTTGAAATACTTTGTATTAGGGATGTCCGATAATGGCTTTTTGCCGATATTCCGATATTGTCCAACTCTTTAATTACCGATACCAATATCAACTGATACTGATATCAACCGATACCGATATCAACCGATACCGGTATCTACAGTCGTGGAATTAACACATTATTATGCCTAATTTGGACAACCAGGTATGGTGAAGATAAGGTCCTTTTTTTTTAAATTAATAAGATAAATAAATTAAAAACATTTTCTTGAATAAAAAAGAAAGTAAAACAATATAAAAACAGTTACATAGAAACCAGTAATTAATGAAAATTAGTAAAATTAACTGTTAAAGGGTTAGTACTATTAGTGGACCAGCAGCACGCACAGTCATGTGTGCTTACGGACTGTATCCCTTGCAGACTGTATTGATCTATATTGATATATAATGTAGGAACCAGAAATATTAATAACAGAAAGAAACAACCCTTTTGTGTGAATGAGTGTGAATGGGGGAGAGAGGTTTTTTGGGTTAGTGTACTAATTGTAAGTGTATCTTGTGTTTTTTATGTTGATATAATAAAAAAAAAATTTTTTTAAATAACGATAATAAAAAAAACGATAACGATAATTTCCGATATTACATTTTAAAGCATTTATCGGCCGATAATATCGGCCTGCCGACATTATCGGCCAATAATCTCTACTTTGTATAGTACTTTGTATAGTTCTTTGTATAGTTCAAGACTCACGGTAATTTGAAAACATCACTGTCCATCATAATGGCAGCTACAGTTTCCATCTTAAAGATAAAAAAAATTATTTGGGAATGTCCAGCGGGCCATATTGAAAAGCTCAACGGGCCGCATGGGGCCCCCGTGCCTTAATTTTCCCAGGTCTGGGCTAAGTGATGTAATTTCGGGTATGTATTTTTGACTATTTTCCCTTATTTTTGACCATAAACACTGTGGACGATAACATTTTTAGTCAACAAAATTAGCGCCACAGTACTCCGGCTTCCTCCCACCTCCAAAGACATGCACCTGGGGATAGGTTGATTGGCAACACTAAATTGGCCCTAGTGTGTGAATGTGAGTGTGAATGTTGTCTGTCTATCTGTGTTGGCCCTGCGATGAGGTGGCGACTTGTCCAGGGTGTACCCCGCCTTCCGCCCGATTGTAGCTGAGATAGGCTCCAGTGCCCCCCGCGACCCCGAAGGGAATAAGCGGTAGAAAATGGATGGATGGATGGATTTTCCGTCCCAAAACCGATGCCACCAGGGGGCGCTGCTCCGTTGTCTGTGTCCCATGTCAACCCATCTGCTTCCTCTCCGCTCGTCGGACGTCTAAATTCTCTGTCCGGGCATGGACGAGCAAGATGATTATCTGCTTTGGTGCCGTTCTGTTCCCAGTTAACAAAACAAGCTCCATAAAAGCGTGCTTGGATGAGTTTGCTGCGGAAGAACAAGCCCAGCAAGCATCATGGCACAACCAACCATGTGGGCTTGTGTGTCCCCCCTCCCTCACAGACGCAACGGGAGGAAGTTAATGGTCATCGTGCTTCCTCAGCACGCAATGAAGTGTGGTAATATTTGTTTATGGTCTGGCTGCGGCCTACGGACAGGATGCAGATCATCTCCTGGTTTTATGGCGCCTGCCCTCTGATAAGTACACATAAACATGTGACCACCCTCGGTACATCTGCTCGCGTATTAGCATTTTATTTGCTCTGCTGCTGAAACATGGCTGTCCTTCAAAGTCAGGACGCTGCTCGATTCAAGATCCGTTCACATTTTGAAAGACATTTTTCCATAACTAATAATAATCGGGTGTGGGGGGAAAGATCTGCATACATATATGTATGTCTATATATATATATACAGTATATGTATGTAGATATATATTTGTGTGTATGTATAAATGTGTGTATATATCTATATTTGTGTTTGTATATATGTATGTGTATATTTATGTGTATATATTTAATGTATGTATGTGTGTGTTTACATGTATATTTGTCTGTGTGTGTGTGTATATATATATATATATATATATATATATATATATATATATATATATATATATACTGTGTATATATATATACACATGTGTGTATATATATATATGTATATTTATGTATATATATATATATATATATATATATATATATATACTGTATATATATAATAAATACACATACATATACATAAGTATATATGATCTGTACATAATATGTAAATATATATATTACTATATACATATGTATGTATATATAAATAATAAATACATGTAATACATACATATAATAAATATATATAATATGTATATATGTATATATATATATATATATATATATATATATGTATATATATATATATATATAAAATATGTATATATATATATATATATATATAATATGTATATATATATATTACTATATACATATGTATGTATATATAAATAATAAATACATGTAATACATACATATAATAAATATATATATAATATGTATATATATATATATATATATATATATATATATATATATATATATATATATATATATATATATATATATAAAATATGTATATATATATATATATATATATATATATATAAAATATGTATATATATATATATATATATATATATATATATATATAATATGTGTATATATATATATATATATATATATATATATATATATACACAGTGTTGGGACTAATGCGTTACTTTGTTTGCATTCTTCTTTAGATGTTCAAGCTGAAGGCGGTCCAGCTGGCCGAGAAGCTCCTCCCTGCCTTCAACACCCCCACAGGAATCCCCTGGGCCATAGTCAACCTGAAGAGGTGAGCGCCGCCGTCAGCGGCCGCACGATTGACAGGCAATAACATCCGTCCTCACTTCCTCCCACTTAGCGGCGTCGGGCGTAATTGGGGTTGGGCGTCCGCCGGCAGCAGCATCCTGGCCGAGTTCGGAACGCTGCACATGGAGTTTGTACACCTCACCTACCTGACGGGAAACCCCGCCTACTATCAGAAGGTACTGCATGGATCTTTTGGCTTATGCTCGGCTGCAGTACTGCAACTTGCCTGCAGGGGGCATTAGCGCTGTTAGCCTTTAGCAGTGGTTTAGCGTGTGTGTGTGAACTATAGACGTGTCTATATGCACACATATGTATACATATGTGTCTATATTATATGTGTATATATATATATATATATATATATATATATATATATATATATATATATATATATATATATATATATATATATATATATATATATATATATATATATATACAGTGGGGCAAAAAAGTATTTAGTCAGCCACCATTACTTTTTTGCCCCACTGTATATGTGTCTATGTGTATACATATAGACACATACTGTATATGTATACATATAGGGATATATGTAAAAATATATCTGTATATATGTATACATATATTTATATTAGGGTTGTACGGTATACCGGTATTAGTATAGTACCGCGATACTAATGAATCACTGTCGGTACTATAACGCCTCTGAAACGTACCGGACCCGCACCCCCCTGCGCCCGCGTCAAAGTCACGTCGTGACATTGCTGGTTTACGAGCAGAGGAGCATGTTCGGCGGCACACGATCACGGAGTACTTAGAAGCAGACACAGTGTGTAGACAGAAAAGGGAGAAAGGACGCATTTTGGCTTAAAAACTAAAGATAAAGGTGAAGTTATAACACTGAAACGCCCTCAGGAAGAGGTGCTTTAAGACAGTGGTCCCCAACCTTTTTGTAACTGCGGACCGGTCAACGCTTGAAATTTTTTCCCACGGACCGGGGGAGGTTAAAATTAAAAAACATTATTTTTTTGTCATATAAAAATACAATCATGTGTGCTTACGGACTGTATCCCTGCAGACTGTATTGATCTACATTGATATATAATGTAGGAACCAAAAATATTAATAACAGAAAGAAACAACCCTTTTGTGCGAATGAGTGTAAATGGGGGAGGGAGGTTTTTTGTATTGGTGCACTAATTGTAAGTGTATCTTGTGTTTATGTTGATTTAATAATTTTTTTTTTTTTTTTTTTTTTTTTTTTAACCAATCCTCTTGTTCACCCCCTGGTGTGTGTGTGACAATCATTGGTACTTTAACTTTAACTTTAACTTTAAATACATAAATATATATAATCTGTATACAGTATATATATATATATATATATGTATATATATATATATATATATATATATATATATATATATATATATATATATATATATATATATATATATATATATATATATATACATATATATATATATATATATATATATATATATATATATATATATATATAGTATAGATTTAATTAAACTATACAAAAATCTGTTATAAAACATGTATATATATTTTCATATATTTTTATGCAACATACTGTAATGAAGAGATGGGTACAGTTCACATTTGAACCGATACGGTACCAATTCCCGGTATCTGCGAATCGATACCAGTATTCAACGATACCAATTTTTTTATGTGTGTTAATAAATGTTAACTGTTTTTTAATTATGAAAAAAATATTTTTTATTGCAACATTTGAAAATGAGCTGATTATAATAACTGCAGTCCACTTGTTGTATATTGTTTTATTATCACATCTCTGAGTCTCAATTACACTTACAGGTCCAAGACGTTAGATGGCAGTAGTATTTAGTTAATGGTGGCTAGTCAGTTCAATCTTTGCTGTCTAGTCTTTTGCTGTGCCCTAAAAAGTGTTAATACTGTAAGTATTGTGCTTATTACACACCAGCTGTTTGATTGTAACGGGTATCTTAGTTGCAGTTTTCATTAACAAATTTGGAGGTGTTGTAATCGCCATGTAAAATCGCCAATGCTAATCAATAGGATGTCAATAGCCAAACCAACTTATATTAGCATCAAGCTAGCGCATTTTTACTTACTTACGGTGGAGTGGGTTTTTTTTAGACAATTTTTTTGTTGGCATTGAAAATTGCAACATTACCTGGAGGTAGTTTGGCTGAGTCTGCTCTTGGTGCTGCTGGAGTGATCGCCAAATGTCCGTTTTACGTGAATCGGAGGGATTCGGTCGTTGCCGGAAAAAGTACAGAATCGGGTATCCATCCCTAAGTCATACAGTATGTGTTTATTATTATTATTTATTTGTACTTTTGTAAACGTCTTTTTAATCACAGGTGATGCACATTCGAAAGCTGCTGGCCAAAATGGACCGTCCCAACGGACTCTACCCCAACTACCTGAACCCTCGCACCGGCCGCTGGGGCCAACGTGAGTACATTTCTCTCCACTTACTAGCACCCACCTTCTCACGGGTCGTTCTGGTCCGATCCGGAAAGAAAAGAGCGCGTGAGAGAAGCAAGGAGGAGGATTGATTGTGCTTAATGAACACAAATGCGAGGAGGCGTAGGACGATGGAGGAGAGACAAAACGCTGCTCTCAGCGTATTGATCACTATTTGGCAGCCCGCCCAAGGACATTAACGTCATGCGCCGACACTCTGTTTTCTCTCCCCTCAATGTCGCCTCTCGTTAACGGTGTTTTTGACAAACGTATTAGACCGCCTCTCGTGCCGCACCTCCAACAACGCACAGTGTGTGTTTATTGTCGCTCTCATCGTTTGTATCAGCGCACAACCCCCCACACACACACTTTTTTCTGATAGCGGGGCCTTGATAATTTCTTTTTGTGACACCTAGTGGCCACAATCATTCTTTAAGATAGGCTAGACACAGTAAGTTGAATGATGCGGACACATTTGTTATTGGATACTTTATATTCTATATTTGATATTTGCTTATATTGACAAATGTCAATATTGTTCAATGACGGATACTTATTACGTGTGTGTATATAGCTTGTGCGCTATTGTGTGCTTAGCTGCTGTGTAGCTGTTAGCCCCTCGCAGCCTGGAGCCTACCATGCAGGTTTATAACCTTTTTGACCTCAGGGCCCAACTTTTCCACTACAGAGGGCCACCGGGGCCCACTCGAATATACCGTATTTTTCGGAGTATAAGTCGCACCAGCTGAAAATGCATAATAAAGAAGGAAAAAAACATATATAAGTCGCACTGGAGTATAAGTAGCATTTTTTGGGGAAATTTATTTGATAAAACCCAACACCAAGAATATACATTTGAAAGGCAATTTAAAATAAATAAAGAATAGTGGACAACAGGCTGAATAAGTGTACGTTATATGAGGCATAAATAACCAACTGAGAACGTGCCTGGTATGTTAAGGTAACATATTATGGTAAGAGTCATTCAAATAACTATAACATATAGAACATGCTATACGTTTACCAAACAATCTGTCACTCCTAATCGCTAAATCCCATGAAATCTTATACGTCTAGTCTCTTACGTGAATGAGCTAAATAATATTATTTGATATTTTATGGTAATGTGTTAATAATTTCACATATAAGTCGCTCCTGAGTATAAGTCGCACCCCCGGCCAAACTATGAAAAAAACTGCGACTTATAGTCCGAAAAATACGGTATATGTGTATGTAGGTATATATTTGTGTGTGTGTATAAATATGTGTGTATATAGCTATATTTGTGTGTTTATAGCTATATTTATGTTTGTATATATGTATGTGTTTATGAAAAATACGGTCAGTTGAATGATGCGGACACATTTGTTCTATACAACAGAAACATCTGTTTCTATTCTATATTTGATATTTGCTTATATTGACAAATGTCAATATTGTTAAATGACGGATACTTATTACGTGTGTGTATATAGCTTGTGCGCTATTGTGTGCTTAGCTGCTGTGTAGCTGCTAGCCCCTCGCAGCCTGGAGCCTACCATGCAGGTTTATAACCTTTTCGACCTCAGGGCCCAACTTTTCCACTACAGAGGGCCACCGGGGCCCACTCGAATATAAACACTTTACTCTTAATGATACTCATATTGCGTGAAGGAGTTATCCAAGTTTTATTGTTACAATT
>NC_084740.1:69041282-69086282 GCF_033978785.1 Entelurus aequoreus
TCTATTCTTGTTCTTAGAAATGAAGGCTATTCCATGCGAGAAATTGCTAAGAAATTGAAGATTTCCTACAACGGTGTGTACTACTCCCTTCAGAGGACAGCACAAACAGGCTCTAACCAGAGTAGAAAAAGAAGTGGGAGGCCGGGTTGCACAACTGAGCAAGAAGATAAGTACATTAGAGTCTCTAGTTTGAGAAACAGACGCCTCACAGGTCCCCAACTGGCATCTTCATTAAATAGTACCCGCAAAACACCAGTGTCAACATCTACAGTGAAGAGGCGGCTGCGGGATTTTGGGCTTCATGGCAGAGTGGCAAAGAAAAAGCCATATCTGAGACTGGCCATTAAAAGAAAAAGATTAAGATGGGCAAAAGAACACAGACATTGGACAGAGGAAGACTGGAAAAAAGTGTTGTGGACGGATGAATCCAAGTTTGAGGTGTTTGGATCACAAAGAAGAACGTTTGTGAGACGCAGAACAACTGAAAAGATGCTGGAAGAATGCCTGACGCCATCTGTTAAGCATGGTGGAGGTAAAGTGATGGTCTGGGGTTGCTTTGGTGCTGGTAAGGTGGGAGATTTGTACAGGGTAAAAGGGATTCTGAATAAGGAAGGCTATCACTCCATTTTGCAACGCCATGCCATACCCAGTGGACAGCGCTTGATTGGAGCCAATTTCATCCTACAACAGGACAATGACCCAAAACACACCTCCAAATTGTGCAAGAACTATTTAGAGAAGAAGCAGGCAGCTGGTATTCTATCGGTAATGGAGTGGCCAGCGCAGTCACCAGATCTGAACCCCATTGAGCTGTTGTGGGAGCAGCTTGACCGTATGGTACGCAAGAAGTGCCCATCCAACCAATCCAACTTGTGGGAGCTGCTTCTAGAAGCGTGGGGTGCAATTTCTCCAGATTACCTCAACAAATTAACAGCTAGAATGCCAAAGGTCTGCAATGCTGTAATTGCTGCAAATGGAGGATTCTTTGACGAAAGCAAAGTTTGATGTAAAAAAAAATCTTATTTCAAATACAAATCAATATTTCTAACCTTGTCAATGTCTTGACTCTATTTTCTATTCATTTCACAACGTATGGTGGTGAATAAGTGTGACTTTTCATGGAAAACACAAAATTGTTTGGGTGACCCCAAACTTTTGAACGGCAGTATATATATATATATATATATATATATATATATATATATATATATATATATATATATATATATATATATATATATATATATATATATATATATATATATATATATATATATATATATATATATATATATATATATATAAAGTGAGTGGGGAAGAAAGGAGGATGAGCAATCTGATTGTGAACCTCAACACGTTGGTTAAACCTTTGGGAAAGGCAGTAATACAGCATGAATCACAGAAGAAACACATTGTTCGAGTAACCTTTGACCACAAGAAAAATACAATATCAATTAGTGATTCTTGGCATCACAACAGTCTTCACAACAAAAATCCCACAACATAATACAATAATAATATTACTGTATTATTATGTATTCTTTTAATAATAATATTAAAATTATTGTATTATTTTGTGTTATGTATTGTTTTGGTTATACGTAATAATACAATATTAATATTATTGAAATATTATATATTATTTTGTTAATACTATTAATATTATTGTATTATTTTGTATTATGTATTATTTTGTTAATACATTATACAAACATAAAATATTATTACTATTATTGTAATATGTATTGTTATAATAATAATACTTTTTTAAAAATATTGTATTGTGCATTATTTTGTATTATGTATTATTTTGGTAATATATAATATTAAAATACTAATATTATTGTTTTATTATGTATTATTTTGTTGATTTCAAAATAATACAATAATGTTTTAATAGTTAATTATTTTGTAATAACAAAATAATACATAATATTTTAAATATTATTTTTTTATTATATTTTTTTTTGTTAATACAAAATAATTCATATTTTTAATATTGTATTATATATTATTTTGGTCATACAAAATAATACAATACAAATATTTTTAATAGTATTATTATTATATTCGTATGTATTATTTCGTTGGACTGATTGATATTCTGTGTGATTTTTATGAATAAAATAGAGAAAAAACTTTTTATTTTCGAGGGATGAGCCTCATGCACCCTACGTCCTTCCTCAGTGTACACACACACACACACACGCACGCACACACACCTGCTGCCATTTCCACACACACATGAATATATTAGGCAGCACGGTGGCAGAGGGGTTAGTGCATCTGCCTCACAATACGAAGGTCCTGAGTAGTCTTGGGTTCAATCCCGGGCTTGGGATCTTTCTGTGTGGAGTTTGCATGTTCTCCCCGTGACTGCGTGGGTTCCCTCCGGGTACTCCGGCTTCCTCCCACCTCCAAAGACATGCACCTGGGGATAGGTTGATTGGCAACACTAAAAAAATTGGCCCTAGTGTGTGAGTGTGAATGTTGTCTGTCTATCTGTGTTGGCCCTGTGATGAGGTGGCGACTTGTTCAGGGTGTACCCCGCCTTCCGCCCGATTGTAGCTGAGATAGGCTCCAGCGCCCCCCGCGACTCCGAAGGGAATAAGCGGTAGAAAATGGATGGATGGACATGAATAATTCATCACCTCTTCTCTGTGTTGGAAGGCAGTTGTATTATAAAAATTGTGTGGTCCGAAAAGGAGTAGGAGGAAGCACAGCTTATTTAACCCTACCCCTATTCCATTTCATAGCAATTTCCCACTCTTTGTTCTCTTCCTGCGCTCACTTTGTAGCACAAACAAATCAATAAAATGATCGTAGTAAACAGTGAAGTAACTTATGATTCCTATCATGACACGAGTAAGATGATCTAATTTTTCAGTACTATTCAAGATGTCTATCATAAACACTTTGATGGCTGAAAACTGTATCAGGATATACAGTGCATCCATAAAGTATTCACAGCGTGTTTTGTTATGTTACAGCCTTGTTCCAAAGTGGAATAAATACATTTTTGTCCTCAAAATTCTACTCACAATACCCCATAATGAAAATGTAAAAACATTGTGTGTTTATTTTTTGCAAATGTTTGCAAAATATAGATAAGTGTTCACAGCCTTTGCGCAATATGTTGTTGATGTAGCTTTAGCAGCAATTACATCCTCAAGTCTTTTTGTATACCATGCCACAAGTTTGGCACGCCTAATACATTTGCAAAAAAAAAAATAAAAAACATTTTCGCATTGTCATTATCTGTAGAATTTTGAGGACAAAAATGAGTTTATTCCCTTTTGGAATAAGTGAAGTACTGTGAATACTTTCCGGATGGACTGTAAGTGTTTTATTTAGATCGATTTAGATAATTATTTATCTTTTTTATGACTTACGGAAAATAAGGAGCAGGAGAAAAATATCTGAAATGTAAAAATGTTCATTTGCAATGTAACTTCCTCTGATTATAATCCCTCAGCTACCAAGCCAGAAAGGAAATGTCAACACAAGCATGGAAAACAAACAATGCAAAGACAATTTTAAAATCACATTGAACACTTAACAATAAGCTTTTAAAATGTTAAAACATGTAAGAAGTGCAAAGTGTGAAAATGTAAACATAGAATAACTATTTTCTGCAGGTTCAGTGCCGGGAAGTTACAGCTGTGCTCTAAAGGGTGAGCGAGGTTAAGGTGGTGTGGTATTAGCGGTCTTGGTTGGGGACGAGTGCCTTGCATCATTTGCAGACCACATTGGTCTGACTCTGGTCCCTTTGAAAAAAAATCCAAAAATGTGCCATACTGTCCATGTGACTTTTCCTCTTTTTTTCGCAATGTCTTCATTTTGACTTTCTCTTCTCACTCCATGCAATGAATCAACCAAACTTGATAGTTGATACTGTCACCTGATTGGCTGTTGCTCGGTTACCAGAGAGCGAGTGCCTTTGTGCGTGCAACCTACCTTGCTTCCACACTTCCGCTTTCTTCCCACGAAAAAGAAAAAAATTATCAATCGCATTTTTTGTTTATCGATTACATGTCTATCGCTATATGTATTGATATCATTTTATCGCCCAGCCCTGCTAAATAGTGAACTCTGATTGGTTTGGTCTCATCTAGTACCCAATACTTTTATAGCATGGATATTTTGTTTAGTTATTTAGACATTTTTATGCTTGCAAAAAAAAAATTTATGTAAAAAAATCTGCAGTAGAGTGAAGTTGATTCAATCAAGTACTTCCTTGCACTTGACATTCAATATTCCATTTAGATATTTCACTTTCTGTCAAAATGGGAAGATATTTATTACAAATGATGAAGACATATTTTACCCCACGTTGATAAGTCTTTATTGTTGCTCTGTCCACAGATCACACGTCGGTCGGAGGGCTGGGGGACAGTTTTTACGAGTACCTGCTGAAGGCCTGGCTCATGTCCGACAAGACGGACACGGAGGCCCGCAAGACGTACGACGACGCCATCGAGGTGCGCTACACATGGTGTTTGTGATCGTTTGCTCACTTTATTAAGCCACGTGAGACAGGAAGTGAGAGCGAAAGCCGCAAGAGTGATGAGGATAGTAGGCAAACATACTGGACCCACGGCCAAGATTGCGGTGGCAAAGGCAAAAAAAGAGGACTTGGACGAAAGGAGAAAAGGCAGGTGTGCAGGAAGTACAGTGGAACCTCTATTTACAAACTGAATTGGTTCAAAAACAGGGTTCATGCATAGAAAAGTTTGTATATCGAAGCACAAGTAGTTACACTATAGTTACACGATGTAGTTACTCAAAGTAGTTACACAATGCAGTCATACGAGGTAGTCACACGATGTAGTTACACCATGTAGTCACACGATGTAATTACACCATGTAGTCACGCAAAGTAGTTACACGATGTAGTCACGCAAAGTAGTTACATGATGTAGTTCCACAAACTAGTGACGCGATTTACCTACACAAAGTACTTACACGATGTAGTTACACGAACTAGTTACGCGATGTAGTTACACAAACTAGTTACGCGATGTAGTTACACAAGTAGTTACACTATGTAGTTATGCAAAGTAGTTACGCAAAGTAGTTACATGATGTAGTCACACGGTGTAGTCACGCAAAGTAGTTACACGATGTAGTTCCACAAACTAGTGACATGGTTTACTTACACAAAGTACTTACACCATGTAGTTGCGCAAAGTAGTTTCACAAACTAGTTACGCGGTGTAGTTACACAAGTAATTACACTATGTAGTTATGCAAAGTAGTTACGAAAAGTAGTTACATGATGTAGTCACGCAAAGTAGTTACACGATGTAGTTCCACAAACTAGTGACATGGTTTACTTACACAAAGTACTTACACCATGTAGTTGCGCAAAGTAGTTTCACAAACTAGTTACGCGATGTAGTTACACAAACTAGTTATGCAAATTAGTTAACGCAAAGCAGTTACACAATGTAGTTACACGATGTAGTCACACGATTTAGTCACACGATGTAGTCACGCAAAATAGTTACGCAAAGCAGTTACACAATGTATCAATCAATCAATGTTTACTTATATAGCCCTAAATCACGAGTGTCTCAAAGGGCATGTAGTTACACAAAAGTAGTAGATGTACACCTAGATGTAGTCACGCAAAATAGTTACACGATGGAGTTACACAAACTAGTGATGTGATGTAGTTACGCAAAGGACTTACACGATGTAGTTACACAAAATAGTTTCACAAACTAGTTACGCGATGTAATTACACAACTAATTACACGATGTAGTTACGCGAAGTAGCTACCCAATGTAGTTACTCAATGTAGTTGTACGATGTGGTGACACAAAAGTAGTTCCATGATGTAGTTCCACAAAGTTTCGCAAATTAGTTCCATGATGTAGTTTCATAAAGTAGTTACACGAAGTAGTTACACGAAGTAGATATAGGAAATACTTACACCATGTAGTTACACAAAGTACTTACACAAAGTACTTACATGAAGTAGTTACACGATGGAGTTACACGGTATAGCTACACGATGTAGTTACACAAAGTAGTTATGCAAAGTAGTTACGCAAAGTAGTTACACAATGTAGTGACACGATGTAGTCACACGATGTAGTCACACAAAGTAGTCACGCATAGTAGTTACTCGATGGAGTTACACAAACTAGTGACGTGATGTAGTTACGAAAAGGACTTACACGATGTAGTTACACAAAGTAGTTATGCAAAGTAGTTACGCAAAGTAGTTACACAATGTAGTGACACGATGTAGTGACATGATGTAGTCACACGATGTAGTCACACAAAGTAGTCACGCATAGTAGTTACTCGATGGAGTTACACAAACTAGTGACGTGATGTAGTTACGCAAAGGACTTACACGATGTAGTTACACAAACCAGTTACGCGATGTAGTTACTCGATGTAATTACACAAGTAATTACACGATGTGGTTACGTGAAGTAGCCACCCAATGTAGTTGTACGATGTAGTTACACAAAAGTAGTTCCATAATGTAGTTCCACAAAGTAGTTTCACAAATTAGTTTCACAAATTAGTTCCATGATGTAGTTCCTCAAAGTAGTTACACAAAATAGATATAGGAAATACTTACACGATGTAGTTACACAAAGTAGTTACACGATGGAGTTACACGATATAGTTACACGATGTAGCTACACAAAGTATTTATAGGAATTAGTTACACAATGTAGTTACATAAAGTACTTACAGAAAGTAGTTACATAAAGTACTTACACAAAGTAGTTACATTATGTAGTTGTACGATGTAGCTCCACAAAGTAGCTACACAATGTAGCTATAGGAGGTATTAAAATGACTTTGTAGTTACATGAAGTAGCAACACAAATTAGTTACACAATGTAGTTATAGGAAGTAGTTACGCAATGTAGTTTCACGAAATTGTTACAGGATGTATGTACACGTAGTTACACAAAGTAATTATACTATGTAGCTACACAGAGTAGTAACAAAGTAGTTACACAGAAGTAGTTCCATGATGTAATTCCACAAAGTTTCACAAAGTAATTTCACGAGTTAGTTCCACAATGTAGTTCAATCAATCAATCAATCAATGTTTATTTATATAGCCCTAAATCACAAGTGTCTCAAAGGGCTGCACAAAGTAGTTACACAAAGTAGATATAGGATGTACTTACACGATGTAGTTACACAAAGTACTTACACAAAGTAGATATAGGATGTACTTACACGATGTAGTTACACAAAGTACTTACACAAAGTAGTTACACGAAGTAGTTACACAAAGTAGTTACACAAAGTAGTTACATGAAGTAGTTACATGAAGTAGTTACACAAAGTAGTTACATTAGGAAGTTATATGAAGTAGTTACATGATGTAATTACACAAAGTAGTTACATTAGGAAGTTATATGATGTAGTTACACAAATTAGCTACACAAAGTAGCTACTGGATTTAAGGTCCCCAATGTAGTTGCACAAAGTACTAACACTATGTTGTTACTTGAAGTAGCAACACAAATTAGTTACACAAAGTAGGTACATGAAGTAGTTAGACGATGTAGCGACACAAAGTCGTTACACAATGTAGTGACACAAACTAGTTACAGGAAGTAGTGTCACTATGTAGTTTCACGATGTAATTACACAAAGTAGTTACAGGATGTAGTTACACAAAGTAGTTAAAGGATGTAGTTATAGGATGTAGTTACACAAAGTAGTTACAGGATGTGGTTACACAAAGTAGTTAAAGGATGTAGTTACATGATGTAGTTATAGGATGTAGTTACACAAAGTAGTTACAGGATGTAGTTACACAAAGTAGTTACAAGATGTAGTTACACAAAGTAGTTAAAGGATGTAGTTACACAAAGTAGTTACAAGATGTAGTTACACAAAGTAGTTACAAGATGTAGTTACAGGATGTAGTTACACAAAGTAGTTACAGGATGTAGTTACACAAAGTAGTTACAAGATGTAGTTACACAAAGTAGTTAAAAGATATAGTTACAGGATGTAGTTGTAGGATGTAGTTACAGGATGTAGTTACACAAAGTAGTTACAGGATGTAAATAATAAATGATAAATGGGTTATACTTGTATAGCGCTTTTCTACCTTCAAGGTACTCAAAGCGCTTTGACACTATTTCCACATTCACCCATTCACACACACATTCACACACTGATGGCGGAAGCTGCCATGCAAGGCGCTAACCAGCAGCCATCAGGAGCAAGGGTGAAGTGTCTTGCCCAAGGACACAACGGACGTGACTAGGATGGTAGAAGGTGGGGATTGAACCCCAGTAACCAGTAACTCTCCGATTGCTGGCACGGCCACTCTACCAACTTCGCCACGCCGTCCCCAGTAGTTACACAAGTAGTTAAATGATGAAGTTACAGGATGTAGTTACACAAAGTAGTTACAGGATGTAGTTACACAAAGTAGTTACAGGATGTAGTTACACAAAGTAGTTATAGGATGTAGTTACAGGATGTAGTTACACAAAGTAGTTACATGATGTAGTTACACAAAGTAGTTACATGATGTAGTTACACAAAGTAGTTACAGGATGTAGTTACACAAAGTAGTTAAATTATGTAGTTACAGGATGTAGTTACACAAAGTAGTTAAATTATGTAGTTAAAGGATATAGTTACACAAAGTAGTTACAGGATGTAGTTACACAAAGTAGTTACAGGATGTAGTTACAGGATGTAGTTACACAAAGTAGTTACAGGATGTAGTTACACAAAGTAGTTAAATGATGTAGTTACAGGATGTAGTTACACAAAGTAGTTACAGGATGTAGTTACACAAAGTAGTTAAATGATGTAGTTACAGGATGTAGTTACACAAAGTAGTTACAGGATGTAGTTACACAAAGTAGTTAAATTATGTAGTTACAGGATGTAGTTACACAAAGTAGTTAAAGGATATAGTTACACAAAGTAGTTACAGGATGTAGTTACACAAAGTAGTTACAGGATGTAGTTACACAAAGTAGTTACATGATGTAGTTACACAAAGTAGTTACATGATGTAGTTACACAAAGTAGTTACAGGATGTAGTTACACAAAGTAGTTACAGGATGTAGTTACACAAAGTAGTTAAATTATGTAGTTACAGGATGTAGTTACACAAAGTAGTTAAATTATGTAGTTAAAGGATATAGTTACACAAAGTAGTTACAGGATGTAGTTACACAAAGTAGTTACAGGATGTAGTTACACAAAGTAGTTAAATGATGTAGTTACAGGATGTAGTTACACAAAGTAGCTACAGGATGTAGTTACACAAAGTAGTTACAGGATGTAGTTACACAAAGTAGTTACAGTATGTAGTTACAGGATGTAGTTACACAAAGTAGTTACAGGATGTAGTTACACAAAGTAGTTAAATGATGTAGTTACAGGATGTAGTTACACAAAGTAGTTACAGGATGTAGTTACACAAAGTAGTTACAGGATGTAGTTACACAAAGTAGTTACAGGATGTAGTTACAGGATGTAATTGAAGTCTTGAGAATGCAATAAACGACTGATGACCCCATAGGCCATCGAACGGCACCTGATACGCAAGTCCAATGGCGGCCTGACGTTCATCGGCGAGTGGAAGAACGGCCACCTGGAGAGGAAGATGGGACATCTGGCGTGCTTCGCCGGCGGCATGTTCGCTCTGGGCGCAGACGGCTCGCCCGACGACAAGGCGGGGCACTGGCTGCAGCTGGGCGCCGAGATCGCCCACACCTGCCACGAGTCCTACGACAGGACAGGTGAGCCAGAACTTGCTTTGGGGCAAATGTATTGGGACACACAATCCGACTGATTGCATCATCACGACTCATCGCTAACGGTTATTTCTCGTGTCATAACTGCAACTCCCTCGTGGAGCCCGAATGTCACCAAGACATGTCAGACAGCCAAAGTTGACGGTGAAATGCTGAAGTTTGACGTTGTCGACGACCGTCTCCCCTTCCAGTGGTGAAGTTGGGTCCCGAGGCCTTCAAGTTCGACAGCGGCCTGGAGGCGGTGGCGGTGCGTCAGAACGAGAAGTACTACATCCTGCGGCCGGAGGTGATCGAGACCTACTGGTACATGTGGAGGTTCACCCACGACCCCAAATACCGCCAGTGGGGGTGGGAAGCGGCACAGGTACGCCTCCAAAAACGTGCGTGGTCTCGTCCCAGCGCCACAACTCTTCTCTCCGCTGCCCCTGCAGGCCATAGATAAGTACTGCAGGGTGAGTGGCGGCTTCTCGGGGATGAAGGACGTCTACTCCTCCAACCCGACCTACGACGACGTGCAGCAGAGCTTCTTCCTGGCTGAGACGCTCAAGTAAGTGTTAAACTACCGTGTTTTACGGACTGTAGAGCGCACCGATATATAAGCCGCACCCACTAAATTGTAGAGGAAAAAAAATATTTCCATATATTAGCTGCACCGGACTATAAGCCAAATTAGTTAATTCCACATAAATATTCTGTCAATGTTTATTTACATACCTTAATTGTTTACAAAAGGTGTCTAACACGGCAGTAAAACGGCTGATCAAACAAAACAGAAGTGGACCCACTAGCTGTGGAAGCTAGCCCTCCAATCAACTAAACCGATTCAATAACTGCACGGTGACGTTTTGGTGAATTTACTGAGGAATTTATGAAACTGAAACAATACGAAAATAATGCCGTTGTAAGTTAGTAATACCAACACAGACAGTGGAGTGATGCACGAAGAATCCATACGAGTAGAAACGCTATGGACGGCTAGAAGTTAGAACAGCGCTTCTACTACCGGTTGAAGGCACTAAATGGAGTTACACTTGCTGTGAGTGAACTCGTCCAAAAGATGGTGCCATCGCACAAACAATAACACACCTTTTCAATGTGTTTGCTTGTTTGTTTTTTCCGAAAAAATGATTTGCAATTTGGCCGTCAGCGAAGGAAAATCCATAAAATGGTCGCACCATCTTATAAGCCGCAGGATTTAGAGTGTAGGGAAAAAGTATCAGCTTATATTTTGGAATTTAAGTTACTTAAATAAATATTTTTTTACAAGTACTTTACTTCCATAGGCTGTCAAGAGATGCAACAGGTGGCGCTGTAACCTCAACCTTAAGGCCGCTTTAACATTAGTCAGCATTAAGAAGAAGTCATTTCCAGAAAAGGTACGCAACAAAACAAATGTAAACAAGCATTTTAAATTAACTTTTAATTTACCTAAATTAGCTTTTGAGTTAGAAGATAACGTACATTATGTAACTTATAAGTCCAACAGTAATTTTCTATTCTGAGGGGTAAGAATATTAGTTTTCTTCTGTTTTGTCACAGTTTCACAGTAAAATTGTTAGTTTTTTACCATAGTTTTACTTTTTCAATACAAAAACTACAAAAGAATTTTTTTTCCCATTTTCTGTTTTTTTTTTTTTTTAATAGGTTTTGCTCTTACAAACTTTGATTTATACTGTCTGTATTTTGGTTTTACGATCTGCATGTCAAAATTGAAGTTTAGAAATGTATTTATTTTTATACTTTTTTCAACTGAAGAACAAAACAAAAGATTAAACATTGGTATTTATTTTTCATTGTAGTTAATTGTTTATTTAGGATCCCCATTAGCCGACGCATCAGCGGCAGGCTAGTCTTCCGGGGGTCCTCATTAAAATATAATTTACAATAACATACTCAAGATACAATCATAATACAATAACAATACATACATTATCCTAATGCAATACCTGTATAGATACACAACAATAAAATATACAGTTAGAACCAAGGCAAAAACAATGAACGAGTCTTTTAAATCCTACCTTACTAGGGTATTTCTTATATGCAAAGGAAGAGTATTCCACAAAAGTAATAGCCCTATACCAGGGGTCGGCAACCCGCGGCTCCGGAGACGCATGCGGCTCTTTGATCACTCTGATGCGGCTCACCTGCATACTTGTCAACCCTCCCGATTTTTCCGGGAGACTCACGAATTTCAGTGCCCCTCCAAAAAATCTCCCGGGGCAACCATTCTCCAATTTTCACCCGGACAACAATATTGAGGGCGTGCCGTGATGGCACTGCCTTTAGCGTCCTCTACGACCTGTCGTCGCGTCCGCTTTTTTACCATACTAACTGCGTGCCGGCCCAGTCACATGTTGTCTGCGGCTTCTGCATACACACGTTAAGTGACTGCAAGGCATATTTGATCAACAGCCATACAGGTTACACTGAGAGTGGCGATATAAACAACTTTAACACTGTTACAAATATGCGCCACACTGTGATATATTTTGCCCACACCAAACAAGAATGACAAACACATTTCGGGAGAACATCCACACTGTAACACAACATAAAAACAACAGAACAAATACCCAGAATCCTTTGCAGCCCAAACTCTTCTGCTACCACCAAACCCCGCCCACCAACATCGCACACGCCTCACAGATGAGAGTTTACAATCCTGTGTGAAGATAAAGGTGACGTCATACAGCTCTGATGTGGAGACGCTGTGCGCTGCGGTTTAGGGAGAGGACGGCTTTTTTGGTTCTCTGCCAGTGGATTATATAAGTTCGGCGTTTTGTTTTTTCATTACTACAAGGAGGACTTAAATAGTCATTAAGTATTTTACTTAACCTTCAACCCGACGTCTTTTTCGGAGTTAAAAACGTTTTGTTGCATGCAGAAATGTTATTAAATTTTCTCTGCAGTCGTTCAATTATTTCATCAATGTAACCCATAATAGTTTGTTTATACATAGCACAAAGCAAAAAAAACAACTTTATATGCAGTGTTATTTCATTTTAAATTTCAAAAGAGTTTTGTGGCACCCATTGTTTTCTTTAATTGGTGAAACGGGTCAAAATGGCTCTTTGAGTGGTAAAGGTTGCCGACCCCTGCCCTATACAGTACAGTGACTTTCATGGCGTTGGTTCTTGGGCGTGGCAATGCGAGTAGTCCTTGAAATTAGGTTCTGGTGCCGTATCTATGAATGTCAGAACTATAACCAATGTGACTAGAAATATCTATAGGACAATGGGTAAAAATACAATTTCTTATGAATAACAATAGGTTGTTTGAAAACCTGTTGATAACTTTCGCCCTTTTAAGGCTCTCGTGCATAAGATCAACACTAACTCTACAACCAAGAGCACGTCGAGCTGCTCTGTTTTGGATCATTACTCATTTTTGTAATTCACACTTAGGACCAAATTACTCTGCAATAGTCAAGATGACACAGCACCAAAGTTTGTACTACCTGTCTGCATAGGACAGGTGGCAGATAAATAGTACACTTCCTGACGGTAGCAATACTTCTGCCCATTTTTGTAACAACTTGATGAATGTGATCAGACCAGGTAAGAGTGTTATCAAGAGTTAAGCCCAAAAGTTTCACCTTGCTTACCTGATTGGTTGTTTGCCCAGCAATCTGTAAGTTTAATAAAGGGTTTGTAGCTATACTGTGTTTAGAACCAAAGACTATACTGGTGGTTTTAGTCGTCTATTGCTATTCACCCATTCAAACACTGCATTCAAGTCCTTGGAAAGGACAGAGTTAAGCAGAATGATATAATGTAGAACAGGGGTGTCAAACTCATTTTAGATCGGGGGCCACATGGAGAAAAATCTACTCCCAAGTGGGCCGGACTAGTAAAATCACGGCACGATAACTTAAAAATAAACACAACTTCAGATTGTTTTCTTTGTTTAAAAATAGAACAAGCACATTCTGAAATTGTACAAATTATAATGTTGTTGTTGTTGTTTTTTTTACAATTACCTGTTGCGGTTAATAGTATATATACTTTATTTGTCGTTATTTATATTTTCTGAATAAATGTACATCAATCAACTCATTGGTGTTAATTTTCAATCTATCAAGATTAAAAAACTATATCAAAATCAAATTACAGTACGTTATTTATGTAGCTGGATCATTTTCCTTGACTGACGTACTAAAACATCATGTGGTTTGTTTTGTACATATGTAGCATCATCTACAAAGATACAAAGAATTGCTATTGCGACATCCAGTGGACACATTTAGAACAGCAGTTTCTTTCATTGAAAAATTTCAGGTTAATTTTTATACTTAGCAAATTCATCCCCCGGGCCAGATAAAACCTGTTCGCGGGCCTGATCCGGCCCTCGGGCCGTACCTTTGACACCCCTGATGTAGAATCATCAGCATACAATAGCAATTTGGATTTTTCAGTCACTAGAGGCAGATCGTTTGTAAAACTGGAAAATACAAGTAGTCCAAGGCAGCTGCAGTTAATACAGCGGTCCCGATCTTATCAATCCAATATTGGTATTACACATCAATCTGAAATCAGAAAAATGACGAGCATGGGATGATAGGTGCTTGCATGTAAAATGTGTGATATCATGTGCAATACAGGCAGTCCTGCAGCGGGTTTACTTGTGTGTGATATCATGTGCGATACAGGCAGTCCTGCAGTGTGTTTGCTTGTGTGTGATATCACGTGCGATACAAGCGGTCCTGCAGAGTGTTTGCTTGTGTGTGATATCATGTGCGATACAAGTGGTCCTGCAGAGTGTTTGCTTGTGTGTGATACCATGTGCAATACAGGCAGTCCTGCAGTGTGTTTGCTTGTGTGTGATATCATGTGCGATACAAGCGGTCCTGCAGAGTGTTTGCTTGTGTGTGATACCATGTGCAATACAGGCAGTCCTGCAGTGTGTTTGCTTGTGTGTGATATCATGTGCGATACAAGCGGTCCTGCAGAGTGTTTGCTTGTGTGTGATACCATGGGCAATACAGGCAGTCCTGTAGCGTGTTTGCTTGTGTGTGATATCATGTGCGATACAAGCGGTCCTGCAGAGTGTGTGTGTGTGATACCATGTGCAATACAGGCAGTCCTGTAGCGTGTTTGCTTGTGTTTGATATCATGTGCGATACAAGCGGTCCTGCAGAGTGTTTCCTTTTGTGTGATATTTTGTGCGATACAGGCAGTCCTGCAGCGTGTTTGCTTGTGTGTGATATCATTTGCGATACAAGCGGTCCTGCAGAGTGTTTGCTTTTGTGTGATATCGTGTGCGATACAGGCAGTCCTGCAACGTGTTTGCTTGTGTGTGATATGTGCGATAGAAGCAGTCCTGTTGAGTGTTTATTTCTGTGTGATATCATGTTTGATACAGGCAGTCCTGCAGCGTGTTTACTTGTGTGTGATATCATATGCGATACAGGCAGTCCTGCAGCCTGTTTACTTGTGTGTGATATCATGTGCGATACAAGCAGTCTTGCAGCGTGTTTACTTGTGTGTGATATCATGTGCGACACAAGCAGTCCTGCAGCGTGTTTACTTGTGTGTGATATCATGTGCGATACAATCAGTCTTGCAGCCTGTTTACTTGTGTGTGGGATATCATGTGCAACACAAGCAGTCTTGCAGCGTGTTTACTTGTGTGTGATATCATGTGCGACACAAGCAGTCCTGCAGCGTGTTTACTTGTGTGTGATATCATGTGCGATGCAATCAGTCTTTCAGCCTGTTTACTTGTGTGTGATATCATGTGCGACACAAGCAGTCCAGCAGAATGTTTACTTGTGTGTGTGATATCGTGTGTGATATAGGCAGTCCTGCAGCCTGTTTACTTGTGTGTGATTTCATGTGCGATACAATCAGTCTTTCAGCCTGTTTACTTGTGTGTGATATCATGTGCGACACAAGCAGTCCAGCAGAGTGTTTATTTGTGTGTGTGATATCGTGTGTGATATAGGCAGTCCTGCAGCCTGTTTAGTTGTGTGTGATATCATGTGCAACACAAGCAGTCCAGCAGCGTGTTTACTTGTGCAATGCTGGACAGCAAATTAACATCTAAATGTTCTCCAATAATCACACAATTTTACCAAAAGTCATTTACACAAGGTAAACATGCTTGGCTACAGACTGCAGGAGCTAGCAGCTACACAACAGCTAAGCACCCAATAGCACACAAGCGAGACATACATAATAATCATTGAACAATAAAACAGCATATTTGTCGAAATCAACATGTATCAAATAATTATAATTATAAATACATAATCTCCAAAGCAGTTTTAGAAAGTATCCAGTAACAAACGTGTCCGCATCATTCCACTTACTGAGTTATGAGCCTAACGTCATGAATTATCGTGGCCCTAAAACACCTTACCACTTCAACTAAAAGACAGCATAAATCCAATCCAGACGGTAAAAAATAAATAGGTTAGTGTTTTTTTTTTTTTTACAGCTACCATTGTTTTTGTTTGACTCATTTCACTTGATCAAACATTTTCCAACATTCCACACTGCTACATAATAAAAGTATGTATGATTCCTGCAGATATCGGTATGGACCCAAACTCGAGGCTCTGATATCAGCATTGTACTGGAAGTAAAAATGTATCAGGACACCCTTACTAGTTTTACTATCCACATTGTAAAACTGAAATAAAATGTAAAAAATAAAAATAAACTAGTGTTAAACTTTATTTTACTTGTTTGTGATTATTTTCAGTAATATTTGTTAAAAAAAAACAAAAAAACTTTACCTAATTATAAAATAGATACAGTAATAGCCTCAAGGCTGTGGCGTCAGTGATTGGCGGGGTATGCCCCGCCTCTCGCCTGTGATAGGCTCCTGCTGCTCATTGTTTCCATCCCATCTTTGGGTACTTTTGTAAGCATGTGACAATGTTCATTTCGAGAAAGAAGACATTTTAATCATTGATGTGTTCATGAAGTGTGTCCTGCCATGTCAGCAGTCTGTCTCTGGCTCCCTCTGCTGGCAGCTCTGAACACTGCAGTCCTCTTGTCTGCAGGTACCTCTACCTGCTCTTCTCCAACGACGACCTGATGTCTTTCGAAAGCTGGGTGTTCAACACGGAGGCTCATCCGCTTCCCGTCCTGCACCTGGGCAACATCACCTTGCCGGGCAGCGAGCCGGCCCAGCAGTAAAGCGCTCCCCTCCCCCCTCCCGCCACACAACACTGGACCACCAGGTGTCCTGGGATGTGGACCACTGAGGAGCAGAGGACACCCTGGGAACTTCTTGTCCTTTCTTCTTCTCATTTTCAGCGGACTGTTTGACATTTGAGCAAACTCTTTGTCTACTGTCTTGTACATGAGGACCGCCCCCCCCACCCCAACCTCCAGTCACATGATCTGCCACAGACTTGGGGGTGGGGCCTGAGCTGCTGCCATCCTCCTTTTCTCGAGAGACGTGGATTATTCCAAGTGGACCACTTCTTAAAACAAGTCTGCCGTGTGACTCGCTACATCGTACCTCCCCCCAAAAAAAGCTGTCTGACGACAACTTTTAGCTTTGTTCCCGTTAGCTTCCGATCTTTGCGTACGATCATCGCAATCATCGGACGTTTAAAGTTCTCGTCTTATCACGAGCGTTCTGAAATGAAGTAAATCTATCGAGACGCAACTTCTTGCTTCACTTCTCGTGTCGCGACAGCTAGCGCTTAATTTCTGTTGATATCATCATTGTTTACGTCCCACCAAAGCGTCCTTGTTTTTCCGCTAGTTAGTACACGTTATCCAGGAGTACTCTGAGATTTTTTGATTTTTTTTTTTACAACGCAACTTCGTCAGAAAAAGACAAAATGTTGCTGCAAAAGCCGACAAATCTGCCACATCGTCATGTTCACGATTGTCGAAAGAAAACAAGTATTTGAAGGAGATGAAGGAAAACGAGCTACATATAAATAACATCATAAGGGGGGAAAAACGACTTTGTGTTTAGTTGATGAATTAAGGTTTTTGGTACCAGAAAGTCAAAAGATTGTCGTCAACAAACATATTCTACTTTTTATCGCAAGAAGAAAACGTACTTATTCGACTTTGTATAACGCAATTATCCTTTGGAAACCTCCACTTTTGTAAGTCGAAGATCGTCATCAAGGATAATAATCAAGTAGTTTGCAACTTTTTATCGCAAGAAGAAAACATACTTATCCTTTTTTTTTTTCTGCGATTGGTTGTAGGGAACCTTCATTTAGCTCATTGATCAGACAAAAGTCGGATGAATACGTTACTTTTTGGCTCCGGAATTTGTCTGTCGCAAATATTTGACTTTCGGCTAAATTACACTAAACTATCACACTTCCAAGTCGAAGATTGTCGTCAACAATAAAAGTCAAGTAGCTTTCAACTTTTTATCGTACCTATACCATTTTTTTTTTTTAACCCAATTGGCTGTGGGAAACCTTCGCTGAGCTAAATGATCGGACAAAAACGTTACTTTTTCACTCAGGAAATTCATCCGGTGCAAATTTTCGACTTTCGGTCAAATTGAACTAAACTATCAAACTTCTAAGTCAAAGAGCGTCATCAAAGAAGTTTGCAACTTTTTCTCGCAAAAAGAAAACTTTTTTTTGTAACGCGATTGGCTGTGGTAAACATTAATTTAGCTCATTGATCGGACAAAAGTTGAATGAGTACGTTACTTTTTCGTTTGGGAATTTGTCCGTTGCGAATAATTGACTTTCTGCCAAATTGCACTAAAATATCACACTTTTAAGTCGAACATCGTCGTCAACAATAATAGTCAAGTAATTTGCAACTTTTTATCGTAAGAAGAAAACGTACCTGTACAACTTTTTCTTTTTTTTTTATGCGATTGGATGTGGTAAACCTCCATTGAGCTAAATGATCGGACACAAACGTTACTTTTTCTATTATGAATTAGTTTGGCGCAAATTTTTGACTTAATGCCAAATTGCACTAAGCTATCACACTTCTCAGTCAACGATAGTAGTCAAATAGTTTCCCCCAAAAAGAAAACGTACCTATTGAATTTTTTGTAACGCGATTTGATTGGTAAACCTTAATTTAGCTCATTTATTGGACAAAAGTTGAATGAGTACGTTACTTTTGATTGACGGGAATATTTGACGGACTGCCGAATTGCACTAAACTATCACACTTCTAAGTCAAAGATCCTCACCAATAATAATCAAGTAGTTAGTAACTTTTTAACGTAAAAACAAAATGTTCCTATATAATTTTTTCCCCTGCACAATTGGCAGTAGGACACCTTTGTTTAGCTCATTGATCGGACACATACGTTACTTTTTCACTTAGGAGTTCATCTGGGGCAAATTTTTGACTTTCTACCATATTGCACAAAACTATCACACTTTTAAGTCAAAGGTCTTCATCAACGATAATAATCAATTAGTTTGCAACTTTTTTTTTTTTTGCAAAAAAAAATGTACATATTACATTTTTTGTAACGCAATTGGCTGTGGTAAACCTTAATTTCGCTCATTGATCGGACAATGATCCGTCCAGCGCAAATATATGACTGACTGCCAAAGTGTACTAAAATATCACACTTCTTAGTCGAAGATCGACAACGACAATAATCAAGTAGTTTGCAACTTTTTATCGCAAGAAGAGAACGTACCTATACAACTTTTTTTCTGTGATTGGATGTGGTAAACCTTCATTTAGCCAATAATCGTTGCTACGCTGTTCTACAACACGATGTCAGAGCTACGAAGTAATGGGATGGAAAACGGTAACAAAGATGCGAAACTAACTTCATGTTGTATGCCACTTGTCATTGCAAGAAGAAAACGTCCCTATTCAACTTTTGTTCTTTTTTACACCATTGGCTGTAGAAAACCTTTATTTAGCTTATTGATCGGGCATAAGTCAGATGAGTATGTTACTTTTTCACTTAGGAATTCGTCCGGGGCAAATATTCGACTTTCTACCAAATTGCACTCAACAATCGCATTTCTAAGTCGAAGATCATCAACGATATTAATCAAGTAGTTTGTAACTTTTTATCGCAAGAAGAAAACATATCTAAAAAAAAAAAATTGCGCGATTGGCAGTAGCAAACCTGAAGTTAACTCTTTGATTGGACAAAAACCTTGCATTATCGCTTAGGAATTTGTTTGGTGCATATTTTTGACTTTCTGCCAAATTACTACTAGGTCAAAGATCGTCATCATCGATAGTAATCAAATAGTTCGCAACATTTTTTCGCAAGAAAAAAACATACCTATTCAAATTTTTGTAACGCGATTGGATGTGGTAAACCTTCATTTAGCTGAATTATCGGACAAAAGTTGAATGAGTATGTTACTTTTTTGCTTAGGAATTAGTCCGGCGCAAATATTTGACTGACTGCCAAATTGTACTTAACTATCACACGTCTCATTTGGTAAGCAAGTTTTATCGTGACGTTGCGTCACTACGTCAGAGCTAAGAAGTAACGGAGATTGAAAACTTACTAAGCTAACTTCATGTCGTACGCGGTTGTGTCATGTGACACTTGTGTAAATAACGGCGATACCTGCTTTTGGCGGGACGGCTTTACTGGGATCAGCTTGCGTGGATGATGGCTTCTGTTGTGAAATGATCGTTGTTACAAAGTTAAGTTTACGTGCAGAATTCAGTGTGAAAGTTGGAAAAAAGCCTCCGTTTTTTTTTCTTTGACGTTTCCTTCGTCCTCCTCTTCCTCCGTCATCCCCCCGCGAGCCAGGAGCCACGTGGACTGTTTGTATTTTTACTCGACTACAAAGGAAAGTATTGTAAATATGTTTGAAAAGTCCTACACAAATTCAATAAAGACGTTGCTACGAGCGAGGAGGAACGTTCAGATGTTTTTGCATTTTATTTTGAAAGGGAAAGATCAGACTTTTCACCAGCTTTGCTTTTTACCCAGAAGCCAGTGAGACGAGACGACGCTGCGGGAGAAGTCAGTACTACACGTAAAAGAAGTGAGTACTACACGTTAAATAGGTGAGTACTACACGTTAAATAGGTGAGTAATACATGTTAAATATGTGAGTACTACATTTTAAATATGTGAGTACTTCACTTAAAATAAGTGAGTACTATACGTAAAATAGGTGAGTACTATAGGTAAAATAGGTGAGTACTACACGTAAAAGAGGTGAGTACTACACATAAAAGAGGTGAGTACTACACGTAAATTAGGAGAGTACTACACGTAAAACAGGTGAGTACTACACGTAAAAGAAGTGAGTTCTACGTGTAAAATAGCTGAGTACTAGACGTAAAAACTGAGTACTAGGCGTAAAAGAAGTGAATACTAGACGTAAAAGAAGTGAATACCACACGTAAAAGAAGTGAGTACTAGTCGTAAAAGAAGTGAGTAGCACACGTAAAAGAAGTGAGTAATACACGGAAAAGAAGAGAGTAGCACACGTAAAAGAAGTGAGTACTTCACGTAAAAGAAGTGAGTACTAGATGTAAAATATGTGAATACTACACGTAAAAGAAGTGAGTACTAGATGTAAAATAGGTGAATACTACACATAAAAGAAGTGAGTACTACATGTAAAAGCAATGAGTAGCACACGTAAAATAAGTGAGTACTAGACGTAAAATAGGTGAATACTACACGTAAAAGAAGTGAGTACTAGACGTAAAATAGGTGAATACTACACATAAAAGAAGTGAGTACTACATGTAAAAGAAGTGAGTAGCAAGTGAGTTCTAGACGTAAAATAGGTGAATACTACACGTAAAAGAAGTAAGTACTACATGTAAAAGAAGTGAGTAGCACACGTAAAAGAAGTGAGTACTACATGTAAAAGAAGTGAGTAGCACACGTAAAAGAAGTGAGTACTAGAGGTAAAATAGGTGAGTACTGCACGTAAAAGAAGTGAGTACTACACATAAACAATACCTACTTCCAGGAAGTCCTTTCACTCGTCCAGTTTGTGTTTGATTTCAGCCTCAATCAGCCAATCAACTCTTCTTCATCCTCCTCCTCCCAGCGAATGGCGCTCAGGTGTGTTATCAGCTCAGGTTTGTTATCACCTCAGGTTTGTTGTCAGCTCAGGTGTGTTGTCAGCTCAGGTGTGTTATCAGCAGGACTTTCCCACGCTGACTTTACACGTCACACGATCCTGCTCGTCATTTTATGACATACAGTACAGGCCAAAAGTTTGGACACTTTCTCATTCATTCATCTCACGTTTTCTTTATTTTCATGACTATTTACATTTTTTACTTTTTACATTTACATTGTAGATTGTCACTGAAGGCATCAAAATTATGAATGAGCTGCTAGAGGTGAACCTGAAATGGTTTTCACTTCACAAAGCACACTCTTGGCATTACAGACTACATCAAATTCTGCATCAGCTCCACAATACCAACCAAAACAATACATATTTATCCCAACTCCATACCATGGATTACCCCTCAATTAAAAAAGAGCCTAAGGAAAAAACATAAATCATTCAGGCAACAGCCTCAAGGCAAAAAATAGGAATTTAAAAAACGAGGTATTTAAAGCAAAACTGAAGTACAAAAACAGACTGGAAACTGAATTCAGCAACATGAACACCAAGCAGGCCTTTCAGGAGGTGAAAACCCTGACAGGATGCCAACCAAAAACATCATGCACTGTCAGTGACCCAGAAACCTTCTCTAAAGACCTGGACAAAAAAGAAGTCAACAAAGACGGTCAGCCATCCGAAAACTTAAAGGACTATACGTTGCACCTCATCTCCTGTTATTACTTTACCAAAGCATTGTTCAACCCATCCTTATGTACTGTTCCACATCTTTTTTCACCATGCTTTCTGTAACCAACTCACATGCATTACAAACAGCAGCTAAAATCATCGGCCTACCCACACCCAACATTTCAGATTTAAACCACAGGTCCATCATTCGACTGGCAAAAACGATAGTCCAGGATATCAGTCACCCACTACACCAATACATAATCCCACTACCATCAGGGCGCAGGTACAGAACCATCAAATTCCGGAGGGCCCGCCTCAGGAAAAGCCTTATCCCTGCAGCTATAGCCGCCCTTAACAGCATGTCCGGCCGACCTGTCTGACAAGCCTGTAAATGTGTTGGTCATGTATGATGTCTTTTTGTTATTTTTGTTTTGTGATGTGTAATGTCTATTGTTTAAATGTATGGCAGTGAAAATGAATTTCCCCAACGGGGACCAATAAATCTAAATCCAAGCAGTAATCAGAGCAAAGGGTGGCTATTTTGAAGAAACTACAATACAAAACATGTTTTCAGTTATTTCAGTACATAACTCCACATGTGTTCATTCATAGTTTTGATGCCTTCAGTGACAATCTACAATGTAAACAGTCATGAAAATAAAGAAAACCCATTGAATGAGGTGTGTCCAAACTTTTGGCCTGTACTGTACTTTTCAACATTCATCATAGCACAACAAATATTTTAATTTGTAGAGAATTGATGTGTTAGATTATTTCATTTTTAAAAACGATATATGTAAGAGTTTTTATTTAAATATTTATATATTTTATGTATATATTAGTATTATAAATAAATAATAAATGATAAATGGGTTATACTTGTATAGCGCTTTTCTACTTTCAAGGTACTCAAAGCGCTTTGACAGTATTTCCACATTCACCCATTCACACACACATTCACACACTGATGGCGGGAGCTGCCATGCAAGGTGCTACCAGCACCCATCAGGAGCAAGGGTGAAGTGTCTTGCCCAAGGACACAACGGACGTGACTATGTTGTAGTGAAATAAGAAAATACAGTAAAGTACAAATACATTATTTGTGTGCCTCCTTAGAACATAATGTAATATATTTATTGAGAATGAAGATGTATTTATTTTTACTATTACATAAAATTATATCTTAAAGGTTGTTTTTGTCTATAGCTGTCTAATAAATATTTGGATAAAATAAAAAAATATTTTCAAGTAAATGACACAGTTCAAACATTATTTCTTATTTATTTTTACTGTATTTAAATGTATTATGAATAACATTTTAATGCCAATGTACACATTGTGTCCCTAATTTCTAATCAAATATTTAGTCCTTTAAGTAAAAAAATATATGAATATTATGGATTAAAAGTTAGATTTTGCAGTATTAAGATGATATGAAGAGATAATTAAAATGTTTTTTTGGTCAGGAGTTTGCTGACATGAAAATATTTAGAACAAATTGGAAAAAAAAGAATTCATATGATGAATATCATCAATCTCAAGACTATTTTTTTAATTACATTTCACGGAACAATCAAATGTGTTTGTTTTACTGTATTTTAATGTATTATTACTAATAGTGTCAAGGCCATGTATTTTTGTAGCATTAAGATTATAACCTAAAAGGTTTTTTTTTGCCTGAAGCTGTTTGATAAATATTTAGTCATCTTAACTAATTTCTTCAACAAAAATTGATTAGTAAAAAAAACAATAAATTGTAATACTATTTTTAGGTAAACTACACAGTGCAAACATGAATTATTTATTTATTTATTTTACTGTATTTAAATGTGTTATTAACATTTTAATGCCAATGTGTACATTGTGTGCCTAAGTTCGGATCAAACATGTAGTCCTTTAAATTTAAACAATATATACAGTATATCAATAGTTTCTGGATAAAGATTACTTTCTTTAAATTAAAAAAAAAAATTGGTCAGGAGTTGGCTAAAATGAAAATATTTAGTACAGGCTAGTCTTTTCAAAACTATTTTAATTTAAATTGCACATTAAAAACAATAATTGTTGTATATTTTACAGTATTTAAATATATTAGCAATGATGATATTAAGGCCAATGTGTACATTCTGTGCTGCCTTACAAAAAATGTATTATATGTATTTACTCCCAAGATATGTCAGAATCAGAATCAGAATAGTTTTATTGCCAATGTATGTAAATATGTATAAGTATATATTATTTATGTACTGTATGTATATATTATGTATATATGTATGTGTATATGCATATATATGTATATGTGTGTGTATATATATATGTATAAATGTATGTATATGTATACATTTATGTATATTTATGAATGTATATAAACAGTATATATGTATGTGTATATGCATATATATGTATATGTGTGTGTGTATATATATATAGATATATATGTATAAATGTATGTATATGTATACATTTATGTATATTTATGCATGTATATAAAAAGTATATATACTGTATATACAGTATATATATATACAGTATGTATATACATTTTTGGTCAAAAGTTTACATACACTTGTAAAGAACATAATGTCATGGCTGTCTTGAGTTTCCAATAATTTATACAACTCTTATTTTTTTGTGATAGAGTGATTGGAGCACATACTTGTTATTCACAAAAAACATTCATGAAGTTTGGTTCTTATATGAATTTATTATGGGTCTACTGAAAATGTTACCAAATCTGCTGGGTCAAAAGTATACATACAGCAATGTTAATATTTGCTTACATGTCCCTTTTTTTGGAGGCAATCCTCCTTTTTCATTGTCCCATTTACTCTCTGTAAAGCACCAGTTCCATTGGCAGCAAAACAGGCCCAGTGTATAATACTACCACCACCATGCTTGACGGTAGGGATGGTGTTCCTGGGATTAAAGACCTCACCTTTTCTTCTCCAAACATATTGCTGGGTATTGTGGCCAAACAGCTCAATTTTTGTTTCATCTGACATCACATGGACAAAGATAAGACCTTCTGGAGAAAAGTTCTGTGGTCAGATATAACAAAAAATGAGCTGTTTGGCCACAATACCCAGCAATATGTTTGGAGGAGAAAAGGTGAAACTTGCCAAGGGACATGTAACCAAATATTAACATTGCTGTATGTATACTTTTGACCCAGCAGATTTGGTCACATTTTCAGTAGACCCATAATAAATTCATAAAAGAACCAAACTTCATGAATGTTTTTTGTGACCAACAAGTATGTGCTCCAATCACTCTATCACAAACAAATAAGAGTTGTAGTTGTAGTTTTTTTTAAGTGTTTCATAAGTGGGGAACACTTAAAACACAACATTGGGCGTCTTTAAAAGATGCTAAAATGCGTATTAATATAAACTACAATGGTGCAATGAAGTGTCAATACTATGTAAACATGATCACCCGAAGGTTTCCTGTGACCTTACAGAAAGTGGAGGGGCTTTTACCGTCCTGACTGAGTCACGCCGAGCAAATACGCATGCATCCATTAATGGATCACTTTGTGTTTGCAAATGTGACTCACACACACACACACACATGCACACGCACTGAATAATTGTGTGTGTATCATTTGTTAATGGCACACACCCACACACACACACACACACACAGCGCTCCAGCTGAGTCTGGAAAACACCAGAAAAAAAATGGTGGACAATGATAGTCGGTCAATTTGTCCGTTCTGGCGTCAAACTGCTGCACAAGTGTAAGAAGAAGTAACAGGAAGTGGAGGCGTACGTCGCCAACTGTTGGCCCAGTGTGGAACTGCGGTGACTTTTTCTGCCGCGGATGCCATTTTGGTGTCGCTTTGGCGGAAATTGTGTTTTTTTTTTATTAATATGTCCAACAAAATAATACACAATAATACAATTCCAATTACAAAACCTTCCAACATTCAGAATAACAATCAACAGAGCAGTTGAGAGGACACACAAACATGACACAAAAACAATCCAAAAGCATTCAAACAAAAATGAATAATATCAACAACAGTATCAATATTAATTAAAGCTGAAAGCAGCGCTGATGTTTCCTGCTTTCACCCATTTAACATATCTTTACCTGCTCATTACCTATCTTGTCTGCATCCTGGGGTCACACTGGTGCTTCCTGCCTTTACCCATTCAACATATCTTCACCTGCACATTACCTACCTTCTCTGCATAGTGGGGTCACGCTGGTGCTTTCTGCCTGAAATATCGGTCTAAGTGAGACCTACATAGAGGTTTATTGTTTCATGTCTCTACGACATTCCTACTGGAAGTTACAGGCAGTTTTGTCTGTGTAAGAATAATAAGCAGTTTTGTCTGTGTTTTCTTCCTAGGGGGCGCTAGAGCGCAATTTTGAGTTTTGGGGTTTGGTTTTTTGATCAGATCGCAATTTTCGCCAGTCCTGATGTGTGTGTCCAATTTGGTGAGTTTTGAAGCATGTTAAGGGGGTCAAATTACAGCTCAGAGGCAAAAATTACTGTTTTTGAGAAACTTTTGTTTTGAAGGGGTAATTGCCCACTTCCTGTTGATTTTTGCTGAAGGATGTCAGTTTATGAAATCTAGGTCTAAGTGAGCCCTACATAGAGGTTTTTGTTTCATGTCTCTATGACATTCCTACTGGAAGTTACAGGCAGTTTTGTCTGTGTTTTCTTCCTAGGAGCAGTTTTGTCTGTGTTTTCTTCCTAGGGGGCGCTAGAGCGCAATTTTTAGTTTTGGGGTTTGGTTTTTTGATTAGATCGCAATTTTTGCCAGTCCTGATGTGTGTGTCCAATTTGGTGAGTTTTGAAGCATGTTAAGGGGGTCAAATTACAGCTCAAAGAGGCAAAAATTACTGTTTTTAAGAAACTTTTGTTTTGAAGGGGTAATTGCCAACTTCCTGTTGATTTTTGCTGAAGGATGTCAGTGTATGAAATCTAGGTCTAAGTCAGACCTACATAGAGGTTTTTGTTTCATGTCTCTACGACATTTGTACTGGGAGTTAAGAGGCAGTTTTGTCTGTGTTTTCTTCCTAGGGGACGCTAGAGCGCAATTTTGAGTTTTGGGGTTTGGTTTTTTGACTAAATAGGTTTGTTTGCCAGTACTGATGTGTGTGTCAAATTTGGTGAGTTTTGAAGCATGTTAAGGGGGTCAAATTACAGCGCAAAGCTGTGGAATAATAATAATCATAATAAAACCTTACAAATTCAATAGGGTCCTCTGTACCATTGTAAAGGACTCCCTTTGGGATTCCTTTACAAAGGGACTTGCGGTCCCTAATAAGAATTCCAACATAGCAGTGATTAGAAATCCCTCATTTACATTATCATCACAGCCATTTATAAAAAAAACAAAATAAAAACATTTAAAAAAATGAACAATAGTGTCACAGTGGCTTACACTTGCAATCGCATCTCATAAGCTTGACAACAAATTGTGTCGCAATATTTTCCACAAAGATTAAAGAAGTCATATTTTATATTCATTTAATAGTGAAAACACATTTAAATAATGGATGGTGTTTGTGTTTTTAAAGATGCGACGTTGGACTTTCACTACGCTGGACGGGGTTTCCCACGCTTCCTCTTCTGCTGACTCAGCCGTGGGAGGACGAGAAGAAGAAGAAGAAGAACTTTTTTAATAGAAGAGTTATTTTAAATTGTATTTTCGAGACTTAAAATATTGTCTTGTTTGGCTCATTTCATTAATATTTTTATGACTTAAAGTTGATCAGAAATTAAGCACATTTAAATATTAATAATACATTTAAATACAATAAAATAATACAAAATAATGATTGCACTGTGTATCTTAAATGATAATAGTCATGAAATATATTATTTTGTATTTATCACTTTTCATTTAAAAAATGAGTTGTTTACTAAATATTTATCAAACTATTAAGTTATAATTGTATTTAATACTACAAAAAATTAATGGATGAATGGAATTTAACTAAGAATAATATTTAGATATAGATTTTAAAAAAAAAATTTTCAGTTTAGTCATCTTCCTTGAACAAATAAGTGGGGTCTACTAAATATTTTCAGCTGACCCCCAAAAAGCTTTAAACTAAAAGATAGCAATCTTTGTCCTGCTTGATACGACAAAATATTAGGTTTTTATTGATGAAATTGCTTTTTTTTTTTAATTTAAAGGACTAAATATTTTAATAGAAATGAAGTACACATTGGCTTTAAAATGTTAAGAATACATTTAAATACAGTAATTATAATTGAAATTAATCATATAATCTAGTTTTTTTTAATTATCAATTTTGTTAAACAAAAATGAGTGGGATTTAATAAATATTTTCATTTAAAAAAAAAAAAAAAACTCCCAACCAAAAAAAACCTTTAAAAGAAAATATTCAATCTGCTAAATTCAATTTATTGATAGTATTTTTTTTATTATTTTTTTTTTTACATAAAGGAATACATATTTTATCAGAAATTAGGCACACAATGTCCACATTGGCAATACAATATTATTAATGTAAATATGTAATAAAATATGATAATAATAAATAATATATATAATAATAAATGATAATAAAATATGTAATACAATGAATTAAATATTAAAACAAAAACTAATTATTAATTTAATATGTGTAATTTAAATGAAGATAGTCTTGAAATATATAAAACTTAAGTTATAATTTAATTTAATACTACAAAAATACATTTTCATTTTAAATTGAAAATTTTTGAATATTTTTTTAAAGACAGTACATTAAAAGTACTTCTTTTTTCTTTTTCTTTTTCTTTTTTTTACAAACTACTGCTAAGGACACATTGATTCTAATACTATTGCATGTATAATGTAACAAATATATTTACATAAAAAATGTGTACATTTATTATTTAAAAATATGAATTAAATTAGCGTATACAAATGAGTAACGTTTGCTAAATATTTATCAAACAGCCTCAGACAAAAACAACTTAAGTTTTAATCTTATTTAATACTACAAAAAAATACAACTTAATTCTCAATAAAAAATCCTAAAATATTAGAATATTTTTAAGGATGCACAAAGTCAATATATTTGTACATTACTGATTGTATTTTTATCTTTTTTTTAAATTATTTACCAAGTACCACAAAGTAGATATTTATTGTAATATTACGTTCATGAGATATTTATATAAAAATGTGTAAATGTATTATTTTAACAAATGACTTGAAATCACATCAAGTTGAAACTGTTTAAAATCCATGTTTAAAATTTAGTAATTTGGTTTTGTGTAAAAATGTCAATAAATATTTAATGTGATATATGGAACTACATTTGTTGCTTTTGAATTTTGTGAACTGACTTGTTCTTCTTTTTTTTACATCAAATTATGCTGACAATTTTGTTGAATAAAATTTGTCAGCAAAATTCGTGTTGTTTTTTTTATCCACTTTTTTAAAATAGTGTTTTAAAATTCAGTGTGTAAAAAAATCCAGTGCAGAAATGTTTGTAGCTCCAAGACTCACTTCCGGTAAAGACAGACTGAAGCAAGTCACGTGATTTGTTTACGCACAATTTTTAATAATGCACACATTTGTCATAAAATAAAATGATACAATTACCTTTAAAAATAAGATGATATTTGTCCGTCTACTGTTTTTTTTAAAAATTCAATTAAAGCTGCTATACGTATGCTTTGGTCACCTGGCAACGCCAGAACGCCTTTGCGACCAATCAGAGGGCTCGAAAGGGCGCGTTGATACACACTAACTCAACCTGGTGCTTAAATGGTGATCCACTTTGGCTTCATAAGTCACTGTAGGGTTTTATTAACTACTGATGTTATTTTTGGAGTGTATAAATTACTGAAAAAAATAGAGTCACAAAGTAATGGTTTTAAAAAGCAGAAATAATCAAGTGGCGAGGACTGCGTCACGGCGCGGAGGCGTACTATTTGCTTTCGTGCCGTGCTGCGGTAGTATAAAAACTGGCGCCGGCGTGGTCAAGGGGACGCTTGAACTTAGCGAGCTAACGGTGTTGTCGTGTCCGCGCTCGAAGCACCCTGAGCGGACTCATGCTGGCTGGGCACACCGAGGATATGTAACCTCCTCTCCCTTGCTTACCGGCTTCCAAACCCCGTCACGAACACTCTGAATGCCTGCGGGGAGCTCTTTTGGGAACGTACGTATCACATTTCCATCTCTTGTCCGGAACTTACGGAAGTTTGACCGCCGCTTTTTGAGCGAAATGTTTTGAGTTTTGGAAGATTCCTACTTGAAGCTCGATGGCGAGCAGCTGTGCGAGTTGTCGCCTGTCGTTTTGGTTACTTTTAAACGGGGGGGGGACACTTGCTAACTAGCACACCTGCTAACTAGCTCACTAGTCAACCTGCTAACTAACACTCCCAACTTGCTAGCCAGCCTACGTCACAGTTTTAATTTGTTTTTAAACTTAACTTTATTTTTCTTCGTATCGTCATTGAAGTCAGTCATTGACTCATTGAGCTGTCAAATTATTTTAATTAGTCCAAGGTTGTTTTTTTTCCAAAAAGAGCAACATTTAATGTCTCAGCACTTCTGGAATAAAAGGACCGAGCGCGTGAGGATTCTAGAACTGCGTGTGCGTGCGTCCCCACTCTTGACGTCCCCACTGGTGCGCGTGCGTCCCCCCACTCTTGACGTCCCATGTTTTGTCTTTTTCGTGACGTTTTGATGACGACAAAAACTAGGATAAGATGGATTTGAACATTTTAATGTACTTTTTATTGATTTTTTAAAAAAAATACTTTTTTGGGTTCTCTGTAAAGGTCGTTATTAGGGGTGTGGGGAAAAAAAATCGATTCGGATTCGAATTCGAATCGCGATTCTCACGTTGTGCGATTCAGAATCGATTCTCATTAAAAAAAAATCGATTTAATTTATTTAAAATTTTTTTTTTTTTTTTTTTTAATTAATCAATCCAACAAAACAATACACAGCAATACCATAACAATGCAATCCAATTCCAAAACCAAACCCGACCCAGCAACACTCAGAACTGCAATAAACAGAGCAATTGAGAGGAGACACAAACACGACACACAACAAACCAAAAGTAGTGAAACAAAAATGAATATTATCAACAATAGTACCAATATTAGTTAAAATTTCAACATAGCAGTGATTAAAAATCCCTCATTGACATTATCATTAGACATTTATAAAAAAAAGAATAGTGTCACAGTGGCTTACACTTTCATCGCATCTCATAAGCTTGACAACACACTGTGTCCAATATTTTCACAAAGATAAAATAAGTCATATTTTTGGTTCATTTAATAGTTAAAACAAATTGACATTATTGCAATCAGTTGATAAAACATTGTCCTTTACAATTATAAAAGCTTTTTAGAAAAATCTACTACTCCGCTTGCATGTCAGCAGACTGGGGTAGATCCTGCTGAAATCCTATGTATTGAATGAATAGAGAATCCTTTTGAATCGGGAAAATATCGTTTTTGATTCGAGAATCGTGTTGAATTGAAAAAAAATCGATTGTGAATTGAATCGTGACCCCAAGAATCGATATTGAATCGAATCGTGGGACACCCAAAGATTCACAGCCCTAATCGTTATTGTTTATTATGGTGCATGGAGGAGTCGAACAGTCCCTGTCGCTATTTGGGACGCGCTGATTTTGGTGAGACTTTTTAAATTCTATTTTATTTTAGATTACAAGGTTTCCGCGGGTCATTGGAAAAAAAAGCATCAAGTCATAAATGGGATTTTTGATGCCTTTTTTATGACCAGCGGCAACCTTGTAATATAAAATAAAATCCGATTTAAAAAGTAGACTCACGAAAATCGGCCAATGACCAGCGCGTCCCGATTAGCGACAGCGAGCGAGGTTTGGAACTGTTGCTAATATACTCAGTTCGACTCCTCCAAGCACAATAATAAACAATAACGATCTTTACAAATAACCCAAAGTATTTTTTAAAAATGAGTCAATAAAAAGTAAATTAAAATTATTTTATTTACATGAAACCAAATTACTAAATTTTAAACATGGATTTTAAAGAGCTTCAATTTGATGTGATTCCAAGTCATTTACATATTTTTATATAAATATGAATGTATTAATATTTTGGTAAAAAAAAAAAATGTTGTATTAAATCAGTAAATATATTGACTTTGTGCCTCCTTAAAAATATTCTAATATTTTAGGATTTTTATTGAGAATTAAGTTGTATTTTTCTGTACTATTAAATAAGATTAAAACTAAAGTTGTTTTTGTCTGAGGTGGTTTGATAAATATTTAGTAAACGTTACTCATTTTTATATGCTAATTTAATTCATCTTTTTAAATAATAAATGTACACATTTTTTATGTAAATATATTTGTTACATTATACATGTAATAGTATCAAAAAAGTTTTACTTTTTAATGTACCGTCTATTAAAAATTTGAATTCAAAATGAAAATGTATTTTTGTAGTATTAAATTAAGTTCCCCGACCCAGTAGAAAAAAATTGTCGGGTGGTTTGTTTTGTTGTCTTTTTGTTGCCAATTGCAATTGAATGCAATTTTTAATGCCTGTGGACAACAAAACAAACCACCCGACCCAGTTTTTTTTCTACTGGGTCGGGGATCTTAATTTAATACTACAAAAATACCTTTTCACTTTGAGTTCAAATTTTTGAATATATTTTAAAAGACAGTACATTAAAAAGTAAAACTTTTTTGATACTATTACATGTATAATGTAACAAATATATTTACATTAAAAATGTGAACATTTTATTTAAAAAGCATATAAAAATGAGTAACGTTTACTAAATATTTATCAAACTGCCTCAGACAAAAACAACTTTAGTTTTAATCTTATTTAATAGTACAAAAATACAACTTAATTCTCAATAAAAATCCTAAAATATTAGAATATTTTTAAGGAGGCACAAAGTCAATATATTTACTGATTAAATTTATTTTATTTATTTTTTTAACCAAAATAATACATTCATTTTTATATAAAAATATGTAAATGACTTGGAATCACATCAAATTGAAGCTCTTTAAAATTTAGTCATTTGGCTTTGTGTAAAAAAATTATTTTTAATTCACTTTTTATTGACTCATTTAAAAAAAAAAATACTTTGGGTTCTCTGTAAAGATCGTTATTGTTCATTATTGTGCTTGGAGGAGTCGAACTGAGTATATTAGCAACTGTTTCAAACCTCGCTCGCTGTCGCTAATCAGGACGCGCTGGTCATCGGCCGATTTTCGTGAGTCTACTTTTTAAATCTGATTTTATTTTATATTACAAGGTTGCCGCGGGTCATAAAAAAGGCATCAAAAGTCATTAAATGGATTTTGCGAAAACGAAGGCCTTAAATGGCATAAAGAGCATTAAATACGATGTCCACAGGCATTAAAAATTGCATTCAATTGCAATTTGCAACCAAAAGACAACAAAACAAACCACCCGACCCAGTTTTTTCTCCTGGGGGGAGGGGAGTTCAATATTTATTGAAGTGAAATTTTTGCGGGCAAATATCAAGTCCATTTTATCTTGATGTTTGTTTACCTTTTTAGGATAATTAAGTTATATATTCTGATTACATGTCTGCTTAATGTGGCCACAGTTAATGTCAACTTTTCAACATTATTATTGTCAAATGCATACAACTTTGTCGATACGTTTCGATGCTTTTGACTACAGAGCGCATATAAGCCGCACCCACTAAATTTGAGTAAAAAAAGAAAAATTAATTCCAAATATTACGCGCACCAGACTATAAGTCGCAGATAAATATGTTGTGAAATTAGTTTTTTACACACAAAAGTTTATTTACATATACCTTAATTGTTTCCAAACGGTGTCTGTAACACGGCAGTAAAACGGCTGATCAAGCAAAACAGAAGTCATTGTTATGGACCCACTAGCTGCGGAAGCTAGCTCTCTAATCGGCTAAACAGACTCAATAACTCCACGGTGACGTTTTGGTGAATTTACAAAACTGAAACAATACAAAAAGAATGCCATTGTAAGTTAATAATACTAACACACACTCTTAAACGTGTTAGCATGTTAGCTAATGCTAACGAATCTAGCTTCAATACATTACGATAGCACATACAAATATGCATGAAAACAACTCCTACAGACATCACACATGGGATGGTTTAGTAAGTAAGAATTGTTGTATTGTAAAACTTACAAACATTTATTGGAGAGATGAATGAAGAATCCTTATCAGAAACACTATGGGTCGTTTTACTTCTGGTCCAAGACACGAAACAGGAAGTACATTTTCAACATGAAGCACCTGCAAACTCGTCCAAAAGATTGCCCCGGAGCACAAACGATAACACATCTTTTCAGTGTCTTTGCTTGAGTTTAGCGAAAATTATGAAACTCAAAACATTATGGCCATTAATGAAGAAAAATCCATAAATTAGCTGCACCGTTTAATAAGCCGCAGTGTTCAAAGCATAGCAAAAAAGTAGCGGCTTATTGTCCGAAAATTCGAAAAAATACTTTGATCACTGAAAGAGCGCTGCAGAAAAACCAGATGTTGTGATGACGTGTAAAAACTTCCGTCCTTTCCTGCGCGCACGAAAGACGTGAAATGGCAAACGTGGCCTTGTGTAGACTGCAGTCACATATAATTAGGGCCGCAACTAACGATTCATTTGATAATCGATTAATCTGTCGATTATTACTTCGATTAATGATCGGATAAAAGAGACAAACTACATTTCTATCCTTTCCAGTATTTTATTGAAAAAAAACAGCATACTAGCACCATACTTATTTTGATTGTTTCTCAGCTGTTTGTACATGTTGCAGTTTATAAATAAAGGTTATAAAAAATAAAATTAAAAATTGCCTCTGCGCATGCGCATAGCATAGATCCAACGAATCGATGACTAAATTAATCGCCAACTATTTTTATAATCGATTTTAATCGATTTAATGGATTAGTTGTTGCAGCCCTACATATAATATAACAGATTCTGACTACATCCTGATGTGATTCAAATCCCATGCCAAAATATCCGATTTGAGTGTCTAGACTGGCAAAAAATGTCAGAAAAATCCGTAAACAAAGCCTTGGAAAATCGTTCTAGAAGGTTAAAAACATCTCGCTGTACCTAATCGGAACGTGACAACGGTCGTGAAAAAGTACATTGCCGGTTAATGTCTGTCACAAACGCCGGCTGACAAGCGGCTAGCAGCTAAATATGTTTTTGTTGATTAAGATTGCTTTCTTTTAATTTATAGGGTTTTTTTGGTCAGGAGTTGGAATATTTGTGGAATATGAAAACGATAAGTACATGCAGAATTTTTTCACCAAAAATGTATTTAAAAAAAAAAAACAAATTTTCACGATTTAATAACAAAAATGTTGCTCACATGTTAATATTCAATGAAACTGTCAGCATAATTTGATGTAAAAATAAATACAATAAAAAGTCCACAAAGTCAGTGTTTTATTAAATTAACCTCCATACTTCCCACTTTTGGGATTTAAACCCTTTTAAAATATTTCACTGAAAAAGTTTTCATTTTCCTCGTTTGTTTTTTTTACACAAAAACAAAGATTTTACCATTACTGAATTTTAAACATGGATTTTAAAGGTCTTAGGTTTGATTGTAAGTCATATTTTGAAACAATAAGTATACATATTTTTGTTAAATGTATTTATTAATGATTGTATTATTTTTAAAATCATTGTCTGCTTTGTAGTAGTTTGTACAATAAAAACACAGTAATGTACCAATACTTTGTAATATTTTATTGAGAATTAAGTTGTATTTGTTGTAGTATTAAACATGATTTTAACTTAAAAGTTGTCTCAAGAGGTTTAATAAATATTTGGTAAACTAATTTTTCAAAGAAAATTGATCCCAGACTATTTTAATTTAAAGTGCAAACAGTAATTATATTTAATTTTTTTTAAAATATATTAACATTTTAAAGTCAGCGTGTGCCTAATTTCGGATCAAATGTTTTGCCTTTTGATGGGGCGGTGGATTTTAAACTTTTTTATGATGCAACCCAGTACATTCCAGGAGTTTTACATTGAACAAAACACAATTTTAAGTTAAAAAAGGAAATAATTGTATCGATAGTTATATTTTGGCCTTCTATAAAGCAGATTTAAGGTTGCTTTCTTTTACTTTCAATGTATTGTTTTGGTCAGGTGTTGGTTTCTATGCAACTGTTGGGTGAACGCTAAGGCTGCAGCTAACGATTATTTTTCTATCGATTAATCTATAGATTATTTTTCGATTAATCGGTTAATCTATAGATTATTTTTCCTTTTACCGATTTATTTTTTTATTCAAAATGAAGATGAAAAAATAAATGTGGCCACTCAGTCAACATTGACGACAACAACATGACTAAATATTCTGTAACAATGTAAACATTTAAAACTTTTAACATTTAACAAAATTAAAAGTAGCTTATTTGCTTTTTAATGTGCAAATATAAAAGTCAACATCCAGTGCAAATCTTAATATTCTGCAATAGTATAAGCATTTCAAAAGTAAAAGTATTGCTTATTTTGCTTTAAAATGTGCAAAAATAAAGATAAACATCCAATACAAAAAAGTGCAAAACGAAATATTCTGTAACAGTGTAAACATTTCAACAAAAGTGAAAGTATTGCTTATTTGCTAAAATGTGCAAAAATAAAGATAAACATCCAATACAAAAAAGTGCCAATCTAAATATTCTGGAGCACTGTAAACATTAAGTATTGCTTTTAAAATGTGCAAAATAAACATCCAGTCCAACACAGTACACAATAACCAATTCTACTCATTCCAGTGAGTGACTAACAGTTGTAATGAAGAAAGGTTAGCATGTGTACATGCTCTGGTTCTTTTCTTGTTTACAATATTCCCAGCAGCTGAAAATAGGCGCTCAGAAGGTGTCGATGTGGCTGGAACTGAGAGGTAATTAGCCTTCACCTCAAGCCAGGACTGCGAGTGAGCTGAGCTGCTGTTTATATTTCTAGAAGGTCAACGGGCTCATAGTGATGTTACTAGTAGTTGACTGGGAGGTTTATTATCATTTGGGGAGAGTCCGCTGCCTGATGCTCACCTGCTAAACACCTATCTGCTCCACGCTGAAGCGCTGACTACATGCGCTCTGAATACACACTGCTGATTGGCTGATAATGCTGCGTGTGTACCAATCAGATGGTTGTGTGGGTGGGACAATGCTGCGTGTGTACCAATCAGATGGTTGTGTGGGTGGGACAATGCTGCGTGTGTACCAATCAGATGGTTGTGTGGGTGGGACAATGCTGCGTGCTGAGACAGAGGCAGAGGAGCGAAGCAGCTTGTTAAGACTTTAGCAGCTAAAGTTAGCTTTAGCTTAGAAACTCGTTTGGTACACCCCCTTACCGAACCGAAAGCCCCGTACCGAAACGGTTCAATACAAAACACGTACCGTTACACCCCTAGCAGATACAAATGACACATTCATGTTTTTGTGTAATGATAACGTATGCTCATGCGGACGATTGACTAGTTGATGGTTTTCTTTTCAAATGTTCGTTCATAGCCGTTGTGCTGCTATGATAGGCCATTTACGCTCGACACAGTGTGCATACAACAACATTATTAGGCCGTTTATTGAAATACTTCCACACTTTTGACCACTTTTGGCGTGCTTTTCCCCCCTCGCTCGCATCGTCTGCTTTGATCGTCTGCTTTGCGCTTCGCCATGACGGTAGTGTGACGTAAATACGCGACGCGTCGACGCACAAAAACGGCGTCGACGTATTTACGTAACCGATGACGTCGACTACGTCGACGCATCGTTTCAGCCTTAGTGAACGCCACTAATTTTTCTAGAAAAATAGCCAAACTGAAAAAAAATAAATGATGCAATTTATCATATATCAAGGCTATTTTAAATTAGATTGCACAGTACAAATATTACTGGATTTAAATGACCAGTGATAATATTAAGGCCAATGTTTACCTTCTGTACCTCCCTTACTAAATATTTACTTACATGATAAAGATGTAAAAAAAGTTTTTAAGGAGCTGGTTGACATGAAATATTCAAAAACAATTGCTGCTCCCCTAAACTAATCATAATAATCAGCTTCATTGTGAAGTACCATTATCACTGGAGGAAGAGGATAAACATGTTACACACCCTAGGGTGAGCTAATAGCTAAGCTAGCTTAAAACACCACAAATGTAAGTGCTTGGTAAAGTTTCAGACGTGCACGTGACAGCAGAAAGAGTTCTAGAGCGGGGAATATAGCGAAGGTCGGTGTTGCCAGCATGGCATCCATCCATAGCTTGGTGGTGTCTATTAAGGGGAGTATCACCATGACATTTTAAACTAGTTTTATTTACAAACTGTGAATAATGCCTTGGACACAGGATGATTTTGAGAGCAAAAAGCAAATGATTAATATATGGTAGTTTTTGTTAACGATCAAACAATTGTGTGCAATAAGAGAATATTTTAAAACAATACACGTAGAAAAGTGTAAAGTTACTACATGTGATCTCCCTGGTGGATGATGAATGGGCAGCATACACCGCTGGTGGTCCCTAATGTTGTGACCTAGAGGTGTTTATTTGGTACACTTCAAGTAGTTTTTGTAATATTATTACTACATACAGCTACATTTCAAGTAGTTTTTGTAGTATTACTACATACAGCTACATTTCAAGTGGTTTTTGTAGTATTACTACATACAGCTACATTTCAAGTGGTTTTTGTAGTATTGTTACTACATACAGCTACATTTCAAGTAGTTTTTGTAGTATTGTTACTACATACAGCTACATTTCAAGTAGTTTTTGTAGTATTGTTACTACATACAGCTACATTTCAAGTAGTTTTTGTAGTATTGCTACATACAGCTACATTTCAAGTAGTTTTTGTGGTATTACTACATACAGCTACATTTCAAGTAGTTTTTGTGGTATTACTACATACAACTACACTTCAAGTAGTTTTTGTAGTATTACTACATACAGCTACACTTAAAGTGGTTTTTGTAGTATTACTACATACAGCTACACTTAAAGTAGTTTTTGTAGTGTTACTACATACAGCTACACTTAAAGTAGTTTTTGTAGTGTTACTACATACAGCTACATTTCAAGTGGTTTTTGTAGTATTACTACATACAGCTACATTTCAAGTGGTTTTTGTAGTATTACTACTACATACAGCTACATTTCAAGTAGTTTTTGTAGTATTACTACTATATACAGCTACATTTGAAGTAGTTTTTGTAGTATTACTACTACATACAGCTACATTTGAAGTAGTTTTTGTAGTATTACTACTACATACAGCTACATTTGAAGTAGTTTTTGTAGTATTACTACTACATACAGCTACATTTCAAGTAGTTTTTGTAGTATTACTACTACATACAGCTACATTTCAAGTAGTTTTTGTAGTATTACTACTACATACAGCTACATTTCAAGTAGTTTTTGTAGTATTACTACTACATACAGCTACATTTCAAGTATCGTTTGCTTGTTTAAAAGCAAAACATTTTTTTTTTTTTGCCTGTTTGCACCGTTTTTGGGTATTTGGTATTCCTCAAAGTGGCAAAGATGTAAATTCAAGATATTTATGAAACTATGTTGCCCATTTGTCGTCGTTGCCAGTCCACCATTCTTTATTTCCTGTAGCGGTGTTTGTAGTTTCGATGAAAGTGTCCACTGGTTAGCGATAATTATCAGTGGTATGAAGCAGCTGTGGAAAGTTCCTTCCTAATGTTGAAGTGGTGAGCAACTCTCTAACGACTAATTAGGACGCCTGCACATTTTAATTAACTTAACTGTCAGCTTTTGACGTTTTTCCAGGCGTGTGCTAAAAACCATTAAAATGATTTGTTGTTTCTGAGTTAACAACTTTAATTGGTTGTCACGCGCTACCTTGAAGAATTTGTTGTGAAAAGGTGTAGCACGCAATTTCTTTTAAAAAGAAACTGATAATATTGTATGAAGAAGTAGGATGTAGCACCAATGAGTGCAGTAGTGTTATGAAGTAATGTATTAATAATGTACGGTACAGGTGTCACACTCAACACCTGGAAGGAATTTTTCTTACTAAATGTGTTCAACTTTGCATTTTGCCAGAAAAAAAAACCGTATTTTCCAAACTGTAAAGCGGTGTATAAGCCACACCCACTAAATTTTAAAAGGAAAAACAAAATGTTTTCAATAAAAAACTGACTATAAGCCGTGGTGAAATGAGTTATTTACACAGAAATGTTTGTTTACATACCTTTAATTGTTTCCAAACAGTGTCTGTAACACGGCAGTAAAACGTCTGATCAAACAAAACAGAAGTCATGGTATCTTTGTATATTGTATATTTTGTTTTGTAAATATTTTTATATACATTTGTATTTCTATAAATATAAATTTTTTTAATTACCGTATTTTTCGGATTATAAATTGCAATTTTTTTCATAGTTTGGCCGAGGGTGCGATTTATACTCTGGAGCGATTTATGTGTGAAATTGTTAACACATTACCGTAAAATATCAAATATTATTTATCTCATTCACGTAAGAGACTAGGCGTATATGTGGAGTTGGCAGAGTTGTTTAGAAGCGAGACCGAGGAAGAAGATTTCATGGGATTTAGCAATTAGGAGTGACAGATTGTTAGGTAAACGTATTGCATGTTCTATATGTTATAGTTATTTCCAATCCAATTCACTTTATTTATATAGCACATTTGAACAACAATAATGTTTCCAAAGTGCTGCACAGCCATGTTAAAAACAATATTATGCTCCACCAATGACTGAATAAAAACAAAAAATAAATATAAAACCAATATGAAAATAAATATGATTAAAAACGATTTTAAAGGGTAAAACCAATTAAAACAGTAAATAGAAATCAAAATGTATTAAAAAAACACAGGACAACAGAAGACTCTTACCATAATATGTTACGTTAACATACCAGGCACGTTCTCAGTTGGTTATTTATGCCTCATATAATGTACACTTATTCAGCCTGTGGTTCACTATTCTTTATTTTAAATTGCCTTTCAAATGTCTATTCTTGGTGTTGGGTTTTATCAAATAAATTTCCCCAAAAAATGCGACTTTATATATGTTTTTTCCTTCTTTATTATGCATTTTCGGCCGGTGCGATTTATACTCCGGAGTGATTTATAATCCGAAAAATACGGTATGTATTTTTTGTAAAAATTTCTATTTTTTAAAATATTTCTATATTTTTTTAACACATCTCTATTTTTTGAATAGTTAAAAAAAAATAATAATGTATTTTTTGTAAAATAAATCTTTAAAAAAATACATGTATGTATTTTTTGTAAATTTCTATATTTTTTTAACTATATATTTTTTAATGTATATATTGCTTAATATATATTTTTTAAATAAATATTTCTGTTTTTTTTAAACAAATTGATTTATCTTTTCAATATAGTTTCTTAAAATGTATTTTTTAAATACACATTTAAAAAAAATATATATAATTTTTTGCCACAACTTTCTGAAAAAGCTGCAAATTCTGGCATATTTGGGCAAAGTGGAGAAATTCAGCAGAATCTTTGAGCTGAATGTTTTCTGTGGGCGGGGCTTGGCATCACATGACTGACGGATGTTTGCTTGCCCCTCAGCTGAAGTAACCGCTGCGACAAGATGGCCGCCGAGGAGGCACAGAGCGTCCTGACGTGGGAGCAAGTGAGTCGCCTGGACGAGGTCCTGAGCGAGGTGGTCCCGGTCCATGGCCGCGGCAACTTCCCCACGCTGGAGGTGCGCCTGAGGGACATCGTGGCGCGCGTGCGCTCCAGCCTGGCGCTGAGCGGCGTGCGCGTGAAGGACGTGCGCCTCAACGGCTCCACGGCGAGCCACGTGCTGGTGCAGGACGTGGGCTGGAGCTACAAGGACCTGGACCTCATCTTCCGCGTGGACCTGCCGCACGAGGCCGACTTCCGGCTGGTGCGCGACGTGGTGCTGGGCACCCTGCTGGACTTCCTGCCCGACGGCGTCAACAAGGAGAAGATCACGGCGATGACCTTGAAGGAGGCCTACGTGCAGAAGCTGGCCAAGGTCTGCACGGAGCAGGACCGCTGGAGCCTGATCTCGCTGTCCAACAAGCACGGGCGCAACGTGGAGCTCAAGTTCGTGGACTGCATCCGCCGCCAGTTCGAGTTCAGCGTGGACTCCTTCCAGATCGTCCTGGACTCCATGTTGGCCTTCTACCGCTCGGACGTCGCCATGACGCCCGCCCGCCACCCGGCCGTGCGCGGCGAGAGCGTGTACGGCGACTTCCAGGAGGCGCTGGGCCACCTGCGCGACAAGCTCATCGCCACGCGGCGGCCCGAGGAGATCCGCGGCGGCGGCCTGCTCAAGTACTGCAACCTGCTGGTGCGCGACTTCCGGCCCGCCAGCGAGGAGGAGCTGAAGGCGCTGGAGCGCTACATGTGCTCGCGCTTCTTCATCGACTTCCCCGACATCGGCGAGCAGCAGCGCAAGGTGGAGGCTTACCTGCACAGCCACTTTGTGGGCGAGGACGCCAGCAAGTACGACTACCTCATGATCCTCCGCCGCGTGGTCAACGAGAGCACCGTCTGCCTCATGGGACACGAGCGCCGCCAGACGCTGCACCTCATCTCGCTCATGGCCTTCCGCGTGCTGGCCGAGCAGAACGCCATCCCCGACGCCTCCTGCGTCACCTGCTACTACCAGCCGGCGCCGTACGTGCGCGACAGCAACTTCAGCAACTACTACGTGGCCAACCGCAACATTCCAACATGGCTGCCCTGCAACTGATGTTGGACGCCCAAGTGAAAAGACAGAAAAAAAAATTACAAAAGTAGAAACGGGGTGGAAAAAAAAGAGCACAATTGAAAGTTTGGGTTGGTGGTTCTGGTTCTGGTTCTGGTTTTGGTCCAAAAGGAGAATTTACTTTTTAATTCATTTTGCCAAAAGTGAATCATGTTAAAACTGTTTTATGTTTGCCAGCAGAGTGAGCGCTCTTGTCTTTTATGGAGGATCTGTGCGGCAACCCTACCCCGCCGCTAAAATTATCCTGGTCTCCCCCCCCCCCCGGCCTGCTGTGGTCGCACCCCATGTGTGGGCATTGGGCGGCGGCCACAAGCCCCGCCCCCTCCGGATGACCTCACGCCATTCTTATTATTAGCCGCTGTTGGGAAAGAAGTTGCGTAAGGTTGGCGACCTCTCCACGCCCCCGCAGCTGCTGTTTGCGCCTGATAAACTTCTTATCAGGCCCCGCCCCCTCGCCTTGGCGAGGCCCCGCCCACTGCTGCTCTGGACCAAATAGTTTTTGTGCGCCAACCCACTCGTGTGCCACACTTTTTGTTGTTTTTGGAGAGTTTTTAATTTTTCTATGATTTGAAGACGCGACGTCGCCCAGCAGAGCAGCTTATTTTTTTGTTTTGAAGGCAGCACTGACCTCCTTTTCTCTTCCTTAACTTAACTTAGTTTAGTGCCGCTGGCCCTTGCCAGGTAAAGGAGCTAACCGGGGATCAAACATGGGTCACTTAGCGGCCCCTAGCGGACACGCTAATGCTAACAAACCCAAATTAGAGGCTGAAACACTTCCTGGTGGGAGCGATGACGCCCTTTTTGGCGGCGAGGATGAAGAGCGTTTACGCCTGTCAGACCAGCATCGGGGCTAAAAGCTGATCATGTGCAGGAAGTGGGGGTGTTTTTCTGCTGCAAACGCCACTGTGTTACATTTTTTGACGTCCTCCGCTGGTTGCGGGGATGTTTGTTGGAGGCTCAGTGGCGACGCTTGTGTGTGCGCTGTAGTCTTACAACAGGAGAACTTTTTCCTTTGCAGCAGGTGTGTGTGTGTGTGTGTGTGTGTGTGAGCGTGCACGTGATGTGTGTGTGTGTGTCACACGTGCACGTTATTTTGTAAAACTAGTACAAGGAAAAAAGATCTTGGTGTCGCGTTGGGGAATATTATGTTTTTTTTGTTGGCACTTTGACCTCATTGGACTTTTTCCTTGTTGATGAAAATGTGCCTGAAGAGGAAATAATAATAATGAATAAAAATATTGAACGCAAAAAAATTGTTTATCCTGATTATTGAGGTCATGTGACCTTTTTCACTTCATCTACCTTCTGAGCTCATTAGAAGCAAATCATCAAACAAGAGGATAGGAGCGAAAACTGTATCACGATATCAGTGTTTGATATCGGTGGAAGTCGATAATTATTTATGACCAATTTAAAATCACATTGAACACTTAACAATAATCTCTTAATATTATGTGAGAAATTCTTCATAAACTGCAAGAAAATAGTGCAACGTGTGAAAATGTAAACAGTGAGAAACCTGAGAACTATTTTCTGCAGATTTAATGTCAGGAAGATACAGCTGTGCTCAAAGCAGTGGTCCCCCAACCACCGGGCCGTGGCATATTGGTACTGGGCCGCACAAGAAATAAAAACTTATTTTTTTTAAATTAAATGAACATAAAAAACACAATATATACGTAATATATCAATATAGATCAATACAGTCTGCAGGGATACACTCCGTAAGCACACATGATTGTATTTCTTTATGACAAAAAAATAAAAATAAAAAACCATTA
>NC_084740.1:69091282-69093782 GCF_033978785.1 Entelurus aequoreus
AGCCCAGGGGTCGGCAACCCGCGGCTCCGGAGCCGCATGCGGCTCCTTGACCACTCTAATGCGGCTCAGCTACATACATGCCGACACCCCCGATTTTCCCAGGAGACTTATGGATCTCAGTGTCTCTCATAGATTACTCCCAGGGAAAAAATAATCCTATTTACACTCTAATTACTAAATAAAGGGCATGCCCTAACTGCACTGCAGCAATTGTCCTCTATAGAATTTACATACAGCGTACCAGTCTAGCCACATGTTGCATGTTGTTATTACTTGCACACACAGGAGACAGCAAAGCATAGTTACTCATCAGCCACACAGCTTACACTGACGGTAGCCGTATCAAACAACTTTAACATTTTTACGTTACAAATATGCGCCACACTGTGAACCCACACCAAAAAAGAATGAAAAACACATTTCTGGAGAACATCCCACCGTAACACAACATAAACACAACACAACCATTGATTACCCAGAATCCCATGCAGCCCTAACTCTTCCGGTCTACATTATACACCCCGCTACCACCAAATCCCCCCACACATCAACCCCCCCCCCCCCCCCCCCCCCCTCTCCGTGCGTTGGTTGAGCGGAAGAGTTAGGGCTGCATGGGATTCTGGGTATTGGTACCGTCAGTGTAAGATGTGTGGCTGCTGAGCTAGTACGCCTTGCTGTCACTTACGTGAGCAAGCTGAAATTGCATTCTACGTGTGGCCGAGCAGGCACACTGTTAGGGCAGACTGTAGAGGGCGCCATATGCATTGTCATCACTCTCTGATATTCGGGAGTCTCCCGGGAAAAATGAGAGGGTTGGCAAGTATGACGCTATCAATTGCCATTCATTGAAAACTCTCGGGCTGCACTAACATCAAAATTCCACATTAAAGTGCGTGCCGGTGCGTGTGTCGGAGACCCCTGGTTAACATAGCACAAAGCATTTAAGCTTTGTATGCGGTGTTTTTCTTTAAAAAAATGTTTTGTGGCTCCCATTACTTTCTTTAATTTGTGAAACTTGCCAAAATGGCTCTTTGAGTGGTAAAGGTTGCCGACCCCTGGTCTAGCCGGGATGAGATGAAGGCGTGGATGAGGGTTTCGGCAGCAGAGGGTGTGAGGGAGGGCCGGAGACGGGCAATGTTTCTGAGGTGGAAGAATGCAGTTTTGGTGATGTGGTTTACGTGGGGGAGGAATGAGAGGGTAGGGTCGAAGATTACACCTCGATGTTTAATGAAAAGTCCTGAGTGGAGCGAGTGAGGGAGTCGGGGCCAATTATAATTATTTCAGATTTGTTGCAGTTGAGTTTTAGAAAGTTTTTTTGCATCCAGGTTTTTATGTCTGTGAGGCAGGTGGTGAGGGTGGAGTGGGTGGCTGGGGTGATGGTCGTGGTGGAAAGGTATAGTTGTGTGTCGTCGGCATAGCAGTGAAATTGAAGGCCGTGGCAGCGGAGGATCTGACCGAGGGGCAGGAGGTAGATGGTGAAGAGTAGGGGGCCAAGTACTGAGCCTTGGGGGACGCTGTGGGTGACTGGGGCAGTGGAGGAGGTGCAGTTGTTGATTGAGATGAATTGCTGACGGTCAGAGAGGTAGGATTGGAGGAGTGGAGGCGTGATAGGAGGATGGAGTGGTTGATGGTGTCGAAGGCAGCACTGAGGTCGAGGAGAATGACGATGGAGAGGGAACCGGAGAGGAGGATGTCGTTGGTGACCTTGAGGAGGGCAGTTTCTGTGCTGTGGAGTGAGCGGAAGCCGGATTGGAACGTTTCGTATAGGTTATTGTGGAGAAGGTGGGATTTGATTTGGGAGGCAACTGCACATTCGAGAATTTTAGAGAGGAAGGGGAGGTTGGAGATGGGCCTGTAGTTGTTGGGGAAGTTGGGGTCGAGACCGGATTTCTTGAGAATGGGGGTGATGGCAGCCAGCTTGAGGGCAGGAGGGACAGAGCCAGTGGATAGGGAGGAGTTAATTATAGTGGTGATGAGAGGTGAGAGTGAGGGGAGGCAGGCTATGACTAAAGTGGATGGGATTGGGTCGAGGATGCAGGTGGAGGCTTTCATACCAGAAGTTATGGAGGATAGGTCAGTTGTGGTGATTTCGGAGAAGAAGTTGAGTGGGTGGTTGGAGAGTAAAGGGGGGGCATGATCGGGGGTAGGGGAGGAGGTGGGAGAGGAGGCGGCCAGTTCAGAGTGGATGGTGTTGATTTTTGATTGAAAAAATGATAACAATTCTTCACATTTGCTGGTGGTGAATGAGGTGGTGGTGGTGTCCATGGGTTTGAGGAGTTGGGTTACGGTAGAGAAGAGTATCTTGGGGTTGTTGCTGCCGGATTGTATGACGGAGGAGTAGTGGGAAGTGCGTGCATTGTTGAGGGCATCTCTGTATTCCTGTTGGTGTAGTGTGTAGATGTCCAGGTGAACAGTGAGACCGGGTTTCTTTGAGAGCCGTTCAAGCCGCCGGCCCTTGGCTTTAAGGTGACGGAGGTGGTCAGTGTACCAGGGGGCGGTG
>NC_084740.1:69098782-69101282 GCF_033978785.1 Entelurus aequoreus
TTCGCTGGCGAGACATGTTTGAAAGCAAAATGCTAATGCTAGCTGGCGAGACTTGATTAAAAGCAAAAGGCTAATGTTAGCTGGCGAGACTTGATTGAAAGCAAAATGCTACCATTCGCTGGCGAGACTTGTTTGAAAGCAAAATGCTAATGCTAGCTGGCGAGACTTGATTAAAAGCAAAAGGCTAATGTTAGCTGGCGAGACTTGATTAAAAGCAAAATGCTACCATTCGCTGGCGAGACTTGTTTGAAAGCCAAATGCTAATGCTAGCTGGCGAGACTTGATTAAAAGCAAAAGGCTAATGTTAGCTGGCGAGACTTGATTAAAAGCAAAATGCTACCATTCGCTGGCGAGACTTGTTTGAAAGCAAAATGCTAATGCTAGCGTGCGAGACTTGATTAAAAGCAAAAGGCTAATGTTAGCTGGCGAGACTTGATTAAAAGCAAAATGCTACCATTCGCTGGCGAGACTTGTTTGAAAGCAAAATGCTAATGCTAGCTGGCGAGACTTGATTAAAAGCAAAAGGCTAATGTTAGCTGGCGAGACTTGATTAAAAGCAAAATGCTACCATTCGCTGGCGAGACTTGTTTGAAAGCCAAATGCTAATGCTAGCTGGCGAGACTTGATTAAAAGCAAAAGGCTAATGTTAGCTGGCGAGACTTGATTAAAAGCAAAATGCTACCATTCGCTGGCGAGACTTGTTTGAAAGCAAAATGCTAATGCTAGCTGGCGAGACTTGATTAAAAGCAAAAGGCTAATGTTAGCTGGCGAGACTTGATTAAAACCAAAATGCTACCATTCGCTGGCGAGACTTGTTTGAAAGCAAAAGGCTAATGCTAGCTGGCGAGACTTGATTAAAAGCAAAAGGCTAATGCTAGCTGGCGAGACTTGATTAAAAGCAAAATGCTACCATTCGCTGGTGAGACTTGTTTGAAAGCAAAATGCTAATGCTAGCTGGCGAGACTTGATTAAAAGCAAAAGGCTAATGTTAGCTGGCGAGACTTGATTAAAAGCAAAATGCTACCATTCGCTGGCGAGACTTGTTTGAAAGCAAAAGGCTAATGCTAGCTGGCAAGACTTGATTAAAAGCAAAAGGCTAATGCTAGCTGGCGAGACTTGATTAAAAGCAAAATGCTACCATTCGCTGGTGAGACTTGTTTGAAAGCAAAATGCTAATGCTAGCTGGCGAGACTTGATTAAAAGCAAAAGGCTAATGTTAGCTGGCGAGACTTGATTAAAAGCAAAATGCTACCATTCGCTGGCGAGACTTGTTTGAAAGCAAAATGCTAATGCTAGCTGGCGAGACTTGATTAAAAGCAAAAGGCTAATGTTAGCTGGCGAGACTTGATTAAAAGCAAAATGCTACCATTCGCTGGCGAGACTTGTTTGAAAGCCAAATGCTAATGCTAGCTGGCGAGACTTGATTAAAAGCAAAAGGCTAATGTTAGCTGGCGAGACTTGATTAAAAGCAAAATGCTACCATTCGCTGGCGAGACTTGTTTGAAAGCAAAATGCTAATGCTAGCTGGCGAGACTTGATTAAAAGCAAAAGGCTAATGTTAGCTGGCGAGACTTGATTAAAAGCAAAATGCTACCATTCGCTGGCGAGACTTGTTTGAAAGCAAAAGGCTAATGCTAGCTGGCGAGACTTGATTAAAAGCAAAAGGCTAATGCTAGCTGGCGAGACTTGATTAAAAGCAAAATGCTACCATTCGCTGGTGAGACTTGTTTGAAAGCAAAATGCTAATGCTAGCTGGCGAGACTTGATTAAAAGCAAAAGGCTAATGCTAGCTGGCGAGACTTGATTAAAAGCAAAATGCTACCATTCGCTGGTGAGACTTGTTTGAAAGCAAAATGCTAATGCTAGCTGGCGAGACTTGATTAAAAGCAAAAGGCTAATGTTAGCTGGCGAGACTTGATTAAAAGCAAAATGCTACCATTCGCTGGCGAGACTTGTTTGAAAGCAAAATGCTAATGCTAGCTGGCGAGACTTGATTAAAAGCAAAAGGCTAATGCTAGCTGGCGAGACTTGATTAAAAGCAAAAGGCTAATGCTAGCTGGCGAGACTTGATTAAAAGCAAAAGGCTAATGTTAGCTGGCGAGACTTGATTAAAAGCAAAATGCTACCATTCGCTGGCGAGACTTGTTTGAAAGCCAAATGCTAATGCTAGCTGGCGAGACTTGATTAAAAGCAAAAGGCTAATGTTAGCTGGCGAGACTTGATTAAAAGCAAAATGCTACCATTCGCTGGCGAGACTTGTTTGAAAGCAAAATGCTAATGCTAGCTGGCGAGACTTGATTAAAAGCAAAAGGCTAATGTTAGCTGGCGAGACTTGTTTGAAAGCAAAATGCTAATGCTAGCTGGCGAGACTTGATTAAAAGCAAAAGGCTAATGTTAGCTGGCGAGACTTGATTAAAACCAAAATGCTACCATTCGCTGGCGAGACTTGTTTGAAAGCAAAATGCTAATGCTAGCTGGCGAGACTTGATTAAAAGCAAAA
>NC_084740.1:69108782-69158782 GCF_033978785.1 Entelurus aequoreus
CCGATATGGGAATCTACATCAACTATATGATTTGCCTGAGAAGCTGGACAGGACAACAAAAAAAAGAAAAAATAAATTTAAAAAAAATAAATAAATGAATTTAAAAACCAAAAAAACAAGGGTAATATCTAAAAAAAATAATGCTACCATTACAACTTTTTTAGCCAATTTTTACGCCTCAGTCATGTAAATTGGTACTTGACATATGCTAACTGTAGCATGCTAGCTTTTTGTTTTGTTTTTTTTAGCAAATTTTGCATCTGTATGCATCAGAGTCATATAACTTGGTACTTTTTGCATTCTGACTGCATGCTAACGTTAGCATTTCGTTTTGACTTGTGCATATCGGTGACTCACGTTTCCGCAGCCTTCCCACGCAGTTTCTCCCAAAATTGCATATTCTAGTTTGTTTTATGATAACATCCAAAAAAAATTCTTAACAAATTGTGCGCAAAATGTATTATATATGCGCTCATTTTTACTTTTTTGTTACGTTTTACTTCTGTTACTGTATGTAAAAACCTACACTGCAACCACATAATTTCCCCACTTGAGGATGAATAAAAGTCTATCTTATCCTATTTGCTAACTGCTAGACTGCTAACGTTAGCATTCTAACATGCTAACATTAGCATGCCAATTTTTCCGCTGTACACCTCAGAGTCATACAACTTGGTACACAACACATGCTAGCTTTTTTGGCTGATTTTGCATGCGTACGCCTCAGTCATAACTTGGTACTTAATACATGCCAACTGTTAGCATGCTAGCGGTAGCATGCTAGCTTTCTTTTAGCTAATTTTGCATGCATATGCCTCAAAGAGTCATGACTTAGTGCTCACGTTAGCATTTTGGTTCGATTTGCACAAATCGGCTGCTCGCGCATAAACGGCATTCACACGCAAACCCCTGAGACTACTTATTAAAAAAAATACTTACCGTATTTTTCCGAGTATAAGTCGCTCCGGAGTATAAGTCGCACCGGCCGAAAATGCATAATAAAGAAGGAAAAAAACCTATATAAGTCGCACTGGAGTATAAGTCGCATTTTTGGGGGAAATTTATTTGATAAAACCCAACACCAAGAATAGACATTTGAAAGGCAATTTAAAATAAATAAAGAATAGTGAACAAAAGGCTGAATAAGTGTATGTTATATGAGGCATAAATAACCAACAGAGTATGTTAACGTAACATATTATAGTAAGAGTCATTTACCAAACAATCTGTCACTCCTAATCGCTAAATCCCATGAAATCTTATACTTCTAGTCTCTTACGTGAATGAGCTAAATAATATTATTTGATATTTTACGGTAATGTGTTAATAATTTCACACATAAGTCGCTCCTGAGTATAAGTCGCACCCCCGGCCAAACTATGAAAAAAACTGCGACTTATTGTCCGAAAAATACGGTACTATTTTTTATTTTTCATGACATTTCACTTTGATTTTTGTATGTAAAAACCTGCACAGCAACCACATAATTTCCCAAATGTGGGATAAAAATAAGTCTATCTTATTCAACACTGTTGGAATGCTAACGATAGCATCCTAACATGCTAACTTTTTTTGCCAATTTTGCCGTCGTACACCTCAGAGTCATATACCTTTGGTTTACAACAGGTTACCGTTAGCATGCCAGCTTTTTGGGCTGATTTTGCATGCATACGTGTCAGTCATATAACTTGGTACTTAATACATGCCAACTGTTAGCATGCTAACTGTAGCATGCTAGATTTATTTTAGCTAATTTTGCATGCGTATGCATCAGAGTCATATAACTCGGTAGGTACTTGTCGCATTCTAACTGTCGCCATGCCGACAGTTACCCTAAAAATAACAATTGTACCGTATTTCAATTTAGAGTATATGACTAAAAAACATGACTTGCTAAAATTTTACCATAAGAATAACAGCGATAGTGTTTTTAAATTCACAGTAATGCACTGTAAAAAAAAAAAAAAAAAAAGACTTACTAAAATTTTACCGTAAAGATAACAATTGTACCGTATTTCATATTTACAGTAATAGACTGTAAAAAACATGACTTGTTAAAATTTTACCATAAAATAAACAGCGATTTGGTTTTTCAACTTACGGTAATGCACTGAAAAAAACATGACTTGCTAAAATGTTACCATAAAAATAACAAGGATACCGTTTTTAAATTCACAGTAATGCACTGTAAAAAAAAAAGACTTGCTAGAATTTTACCGTAAAAATCACAGTTGTACCGTATTTCAATTTACAGTAATAGACTGTAAAAAAACAGGACTTGCTAAAATGTTACCATAGAAATAACAGTGGTACGGTTTTTAAACTTACAGTCATAAACTGTACAAAAAATGGCCATAGAGTTTACGGTAAAAAAAAACAACCTGGCAGCTCAGTTGCCAACATTTTTACGTTAAACAACAGTGTTGAAGTTTTAAATCTACAGTAATTTGGTGTAAAAAAACACAGTAAAGTTTAGTATAAAATTCTGGTCATTGACCTGCCAGTTTTTAACCATAAAATTCTATACATTTTTTTAAAAGTCTAAAAAGTTGGCATCTATTAAACTTGACAATCTGGACTAGATAATATTTATATATGGCGGAATAAGGCTAAAGTCCTCACTCGTGGTGCTGTTGCATGCTAAAAATCACTTTATGGCACATTTTCACTTTGGCCCTTAGGGGGAAAAAGTTTGGGCACCCCTGCTCTATGACCTTAACTACAGACTTCTTCTGTTTGTTTGATCTTGTCATTACTGCCACAAGTGGTGGAAAAGTGTATTACAACCGAGTACCGCAGCTGAGAAACAGTTATTTTTGGGCTGACTTAGAGACCGTACGCTACGAATACGCCGGTTTCCCCGCCAAGTGCTTGAGCCGTTGCCGAGACGCTAAAACGACAGATTTGTTCGCGGCACCAAAGTCTGGTCTCACCAGAAAACGCGAGTCAACCACAATTTTTTACAGCAAATCATTTTAATCAAGAGTGTAAAAAAAAAAAAGTTGACAGAATGAACAATATCTTAAAACAGTCGACCATCTGAGTACGGGCGGGAAGGAGTTCATACGGCCCCGTTCCTGGGTGGATCTCGTGTGAGAGGAAGAGGGGGGGGTTCTGCTGAAAACTGACTGCGTCTGACGCTGTGGTCAAAGTCGGAGTTGCCACTAAACACATTTTAAAATATTCCACACTCTACTGCCATCTGGCGGCAAAAGTGGGTAGTGCACGCCCTAATTCGTCACGTTTCATGTGTCAGGTAAACCGCGACGAATGGGGCCGTATGAATCCCCTTCCCACTGTAAGCTCCGACAATTAAAAAAGTTTTTTAAAAAAAAGAATAGATACATTTCCAAGAAGTCTATTCGGCTCATTGATAGTCGACAATCGGGAAACGATTTTTCACATCTTTGAGGAAATCAGCCGAAGACGAGTCTGGAGACGCGGTTGCTTTTATTCGCCTGTGTCATCGCGAGGAACCACGTTAGGACTGGTGAGTGAACACCCCGAGTGGGGGAAAGGGGAGAATGTGCTAAGACAAAGAAAACCAAAAGTGAAAGCAGAAAGTGAGGAGGAGTGAAGGAGCTAGCGGCTAATACGTTAGCCACCACAAGAACTCGGCTTCATCACGACGGAGGAATGCTGCCGAAGGTGGAGGCGATTTGAAAAAAATGGATTTTGTGATCAAATCGTTGGCTAACTTTGGTAGAAAAAAAAGAAGTCAAGTGGTGAAAGTTTGGTGGGAATGTTTCAAGGTGCTAAGAAATAGGTTGATCCAAACAGGGGTGCCGCTAACGGCTAACATGCTAAGACGTAGCATCATACCAGCGTCTTGTTCCAGCGTGACGGCCGCGTCATTATGGGATGCAGGACCCAGAACCAAACGAGGTCCACACGTAGTGAACTGAATGTCCGGGGACAGTGTCTCTGAAAGCCCTGGTCCAAAAAGGCTGGGTCACAGACCAGAAGACTGGCACGGTCCGTTCACCTGTGATGGAGAGGACAGAGAGCAGGTCAGGTTATTGGGTCTTCTGTGGTCAGGGAACACAACCGGGAACTTGTTGGCTTTCTAGGAGACAGTGTTTTAAAAAGTGTTCCAGTGGTCTTCAGCAGCTGACCTGACCTCGACCCACTTGGTCTGGCAAACATGACTTATTCAGGCGCTCTTTATCTGTGGAAACTTCTACTCCAGGAAGTGGCCGTCCTCCAAGCCAAGCAGACTTTTCCAGCTCAGCTGCTCCTCTCTCACGCTGCTTATCGGAGCATGCACTGCTCTTTGGGACCTTTTTATTACCACTACTATAGGAGGTAAGAGTAGTCAGTGTACAGCTCGCACAGCAGCATTAAGATGTGTCAACACAAGTCTGAATATGCATTATGATTATTTATGACACTGACTTCAACATCTTGGACAGGAAATTAAAAATAATTTTTTACTGACTTCTTCTTCATGACGACATCACTGATGAAACTACTGCATGTTACTCTCCTTCTTACCTTCCTACCCTCCTTACTTCTTTCCTTCTTATCCCCCTTCCTTCCTTCCTTCCTTACTTACTACCTTCCTTACTTCCTTCCTTCTTATTTTCCTTCCTTCCTACCTTCTTACCTTCCTTCTCTTCTTCCTTCCTTCCTTCATTCTTACATTCCTTCCTTCCTTCTTTGCTTCCTATATTCCTTCTTATCTTCCTTCCTTCCTTCTTAGATTCCTTTCTTCTTTCTTCCTTCCTTCTTTCTTTCCTTCCTTCTTTCTTACTTCTTTACTACCTTCTTAACTTCATTCCTTCTTTCTTACCTTTTTTACTTCCTTCCTACCTTCCTTCTTACATTCATTTCTTCCTTCTTTCTTACTTCCTTACTACCTTCCTTAATTCTTCCTTTCTTCTTACCTTCTTTACTTTCTCCTACCACCCATCTGTTCTTTCTTTCTTCCTTCCTTGCTTCCTTCCTTCCTCTACCAACTTACCGGCCTTCCTTCCGAGCTTACTCCCTTTCTTTTGTCAGTCCTTCTTTCCTTCCTTTCTTTCTTGCTTTGTCTTCCTTCCTTCCTCATTTTCTTCCCTCAGTACTTCCTTTCTTGTGTCCTTGCTTGCTTCATTCTTTCTGTCCTTCCTTCCTTCCTCTACCAACTCACCTCCCTCCCTTCCTGGCTTCCTCCTATTATTCTATTTGTCCTTCCTTCCTTGTTTCCTTACTCTATCAACTCACCTCCCTCTCTTCCTTGCTTCCTCCCTTTCTTCTATCTGTCCTTCCTTGCTTCCTTCCTCTACCAACTCACCTACCTACCTTCCTTCCTCCTTTCCTCCCATCACACAGGTGTGTAATTGTGTTCAGGTGTGTAGGAGACACGACACTCTTCATGTTGAGTGTGTGTTTAACATTTTGGAGAAATAATCACGTAACCTATTGGAATTAATCTTTTCCCTCAATGAACCGCATCTCCACAGTGCCGACAGCACTCGTGCACGCTATCGTCCTCATGCTTGACTTTAGACACAATTACCTTGCAAAGACATTTACTGTCCGTGTGTTGAAAGTAAAACTATACAAGCTGTACACTGACTACCACAACTTTGTAGATATAGAGATATCATCATATAGAAGATGTGTGTGAGTATTCATTGAGTATCTACAAATTTCTAGATATAGAGATATCAAATGTGAGATGTGTGTGAGTATTCAGTGAGTATCTACAATTTTCTAGATATAGATATATAATCAAATGGGAGATGTGTGTGAGTATTCAGTGAGTATCTACAACTTTCAAGATATAGAGATATCATCAAATGTGAGATGTGTGTGAGTATTCAGTGAGTATCTACAACTTTCTAGATATAGAGATATCATCAAATGCTTGCTGAAACGTGAGATGTGTGTGAGTAGTTAGTGAGTATCTACAACTTTCTAGATATAGAGATATCATCAAATGGGAGATGTGTGTGAGTATTCAGTTAGTATCTACAACTTTGTAGATATAGAGATATCATCAAATGCTTGCTGAAATGTGAGGTGTGTGAGTATCTACAACTTTCTAGATATAGAGATATCAACAAATGCTTGCTGAAATGTGAGATGTGAGTATTCAGTGAGTATCTACAACTTTCTAGATAAAGATATATCATCAAATTGGAGATTTGTGTGAGTATTCATTGAGTATCTACAACTTTGTAGATATAAATATATCATCAAATGCTTGCTGAAATGTGAGATGTGTGTGAGTATTCATTGAGTATCTACAACTTTCTAAATATAGAGATATCATCTAATGGGAGATGTGTGTGAGTATTCAGTTAGTACCTACAATTTTGTAGATATAGAGATATCATCAAATGTGAGATGTGTGAGTATTCAGTGAGTATCTACAACTTTCTAGATATAGAGATGTCATCAAATGCTTGCTGAAATGTGAAATGTGTGTGAGTATCTATAACTTCCTAGATATAGAGATATCATCAAATGGGAGATGTGTGTGAGTATTCAGTTAGTATTTACAACTTTCTAGATATAGAGATATCATCAAATGTGAGATGTGTGTGAGTATTCAGTGAGTCTCTACAACTTTCTAGATGTAGAGATGTCATCAAATGCTTGCTGAAATGTGAGATGTGTGTGAGTATTTAGTGAGTATCTACAACTTTCTAGATATAGATATATCATCAAATGCTTGCTGAAATGTGAGATGTGTGTGAGTATTCAGTGAGTCTCTACAACTTCCTAGATATAGAGATGTCATCAAATGCTTGCTGAAATGTGAGATGTGTGTGAGTATTCGGTGAGTCTCTACAACTTTCTAGATATAGAGATGTCATCAAATGCTTGCTGAAATGTGAGATGTGTGTGAGTATTCATTGAGTATCTACAACTTTCTAGATATAGAGATATCATCAAATGGGAGATGTGTGTGAGTATTCAGTTAGTATCTAGAACTTTCCAGATATAGAGATATCATCAAATGTGAGATGTGTGTGAGTATTCAGTTAGTATCTAGAACCTTTCTAGATATAGATCTATCATCAAATGTGAGATGTGTGTGAGTATTCAGTGAGTATCTACAACTTTGTAGATATAGAGATATCATCAAATGCTTGCTGAAATGTGAGATGTGTGAGAGTATTCAGTGAGTATCTACAACTTTCAAGATATAGATATATAATCAAATGGGAGATGTGTGTGAGTATTCAGTTAGTATCTAGAACTTTCCAGATATAGAGATATCATCAAATGTGAGATGTGTGTGAGTATTCAGTATCTACAACTTTCTAGATATAGAGATATCATCAAATGGGAGATGTGTGTGAGTATTCAGTTAGTATCTACAACTTCCCAGATGTAGAGATATCATCAAATGGGAGAGGTGTGTGAGTACTCAGTTAGTATCTAGAACTTTCTAGATATAGAGATATGATCAAACGTGAGATGCGTGTGAGTATTCAGTGAGTATCTACAACTTTCTAGATATAGGGATGTCATCAAATGCTTGCTGAAATGTGAGATGTGTGTGAGTATTTATTGTCTACAACTGTCCAGATATAGAGATATCATCAAATGTGAGATGTGTGTGAGTATTTATTATCTACAACTGTCTAGATATAGAGATATAATCAAATGTGAGATGTGAGTATTCAGTGAGTACTTACAACTTTCTAGATATATATGTCATCAAATGCTTGCTGAAATGTGAGATGTGTGTGAGTATTCAGTGAGTACTTAAAACGTTCTAGATGTAGAGATATCATCAAATGTGAGATGTAAGTGAGTATTCAGTGAGTATCCACAACAAGAATCCAGCTGAGGTTTCATGCTGTTGCATTCATGACAGACGCAAACCTTCTGAACTCTCTCAAACGTTGGATTTAGATTTGTTTCCTTCATGCAGACTCGTCACAGTCCGTTGAAGGGTTCCTCCTCACCAGGAGCTGAACTTTGCTGGCCTTCCTCACAGAGGAGCCGTCTTTGCGGTCCGACCCACTGAAATGAGCTGCATCTACATGTTTGGCGTTCTCACCCGTGCGTCGTGCTCCAGGACGAAAGGCGGGATGTCGATCTGCTCGGGCTTGATGCAGGTGAAGAGCTGCTGCAGGCTGTCCAGGTAACGCACTTTTTCCTTCACGCCCGACACACTGAAGGTGGTGAAGAACCACGTGGACACCTTGGTTACAGAAGAGAGGGTCATGTGACCTGTTGTAGTGGCCTCCATTGGTCCGCTTGGCACAATAGTGAGGCTGTTGCTCTCAAATGAGACTTGGACTCCAGTTTGCGCTCCATCGTTCATTTGAATTATGGGTTTTGAGACGGCAAGAAGATTTGTTCATTTTGACACGGAACAGTAAAAGGTGTTTTATGAAGTCTTACCTTGGAGCGGAATGTGGGATGTACAATGTAGAAGGCTTTTAGATTCTTCTTAAACCTGTGAGACAGAAGATGTGCTATAATAAATACATAAAAACAACATTAGGCAGAAAAACGTGAAAGACTGGATGCAGGGTTTATGACTTCAATGTCACATGACCTTTTTAACTCCAGTGTCATTTTTAACACTAAATACAAATAAATTCAAACCAAAACATTTTCCGGACTATAGAGCGCACCGGTATACAAGCCGCACCCACTCAATTATAGAAGAAAAAAACATTTTCCATATGGTAGCCGCACTGTACTTTAAGACTGTTTAGTAAGTTAGAATTGTTTTAGTTATATTGTAAAACGTACAACCGTCGAATGAAGAATCCTTTCGAGCAGAAAGGCTATGGACGGTTTTACTTCTGGTTTAAGGGATTAAACAGGAAGTACACTTTCAACCCGTAGCACCTGCAGTGAGTGAACTTGTCCGGAAGATGGCGCCATAGCAGAAACAACAACACACCTTTTCAGTGTCTGCTTGGGTTTAATAAAAACTATCCAACACAAAATATTATGGCCGTTAACGAAGAATAATCCATCAATTATCCGCACAGTTTTATAAGCTGCAGGGTTTAAAGTGTAGGAACAAAGTAGCGGGTCATAGTCCGGAATTTACAGTTATCAATATAAAAAATTTGTTTGATATAACATTCGATAATTTTTTTTTTTCCTCTTTGTAGGAAGAAAGCAGAAGTATGGAAGCAAGGTTGGTTGCATGGACAAAGGCACTCGCTCTCTGGTAACCGAGCAACGCAGGAAGTGATCACTGATCAGTGGGAGTGACACGCTAACAGCCAATCAGGTAACAGTATCAATTATCAAGATTGGTTGATTCTTTGCATGGAGTGAGAAGAGAAAGTCAAAATGAAGAAATTGTAAATAAAAAAGGATTTTTTTCCAAAGGGACCATGGTCAGACCAATGTGGTCTGTAAATGATGCAAGGTGCTCGTCCCCAACCAAGACCACACCACCTTAGCCGCGCTCATCCTTTAGAGCACAGCTGTAACTTTCTGCCATCAAACCCGCAGAAATTGGTTCTTCTCAGGTTTCACTATGTTTACATTTTGCACTATTTTCTTACACTTTATGAAGCATTCTAAACCTTCTAAATCCTATGTATCAAAGTCAAGGCTCGCGGGCCAGATCCGGCCCGCAAATGAATTATCTAATGCCCCCGGGATGATATTTGAATAGTATTAGAACCGGCCTGTGTTAGTATTATTAACTTACAATGGCATTCTTTTTGTATTGTTTCAGTTTCGTAAATTCACCAAAAACGTCACCGTGGAGTCATTGAGTCTGTTTAGCTGATTGGAGAGCTAGCTTGCGCAGCTAGTGGGTTTATGACAATGACTTCTGTTTTGTTTGATCATCCGTTTTACTGCCGTGTTACAGACACCGTTTGAAAACAATTCATGTATGTAAATAAAAATGTACAAAATATTCCTGTGTAAATAACTCTTTTCACAACGTATATATCTGCGGCTTATAGTCCGGTACGGCTAATATATGGAAACTAGTGTTTTCCTTATAAAATTTAGTGGGTGCGGCTTATAGACGCGAGTCTAATATATGGAACAAAATTGTTTTTCTTCTAAAATTTAGTGGGTGTAGCCTATATTGTGTGCTCTATAGTCCGGAAAATACGGTAAATTGTTTTGGTATTTAATAGAAAAATAAAATCCATCCCAGTTAAAATACATTATTTACACTAAGTTTCCCTGCATGAGTACGCATTAAATATGCTCAGGAGTTCTGGACAATTAAAGGTCAAATAAGCCAGTGAAGGAAGAATGAGAAGCGTAACGTCCGGTCACGTACGTGTTGTAACAGCACCAACGTTTTTAAAAGTCTTGAACATGTTGCCACTGTGAATGATGGACTCACAAACTGCACAGCCCACATTGCCAGTAAAAAGTGGAACATTGTGGTTCTGGGTGCGGGTCTGGAGCCCGGACGCATCTGAAGCAGATCAAGCGTCGGGATGGCTTGGTCCTGCCAGGCTCGGGCTCGCTTCTGCTGGCGGCCGGGCCAGAACAAAGTTAAAGAGAGGCGGAATTACTGCCCACTGAGAGCTGGGGCGAGTCCACGCTGGGTTTGGAAGTATTTATGGCAGATGAGATCCTGGCATGTAATGTGAAACACACAGTGGTTGGTCCAAGGGACGGACGGGAGAAGTTCGGTCGTTAGAAGCGGGATAATGATGTCTTGCAGGGCTTGCTGGGTCTGCAAGGTGCTTTAAAAAGGACCACCCAGTGGAAAATACACTTAGTACAGTGCACAGCTTGATAGCCTAGCACACTATAAAGCATGGGTGTCCAAAATGCGGCCTGTGGACTATTTGCAGCCAGTAGCAAATTTTTCGCTAGCATTCCAATATTAGCATGCTCAATTTTTTTTTGTGCTAATTTTGCAAATATACACATCAGCGTCAAATATTTTGTTACTTGACAAATTATACATGTTATCATGCTAGCTTTTTTTAAAAAAAATAATTTTGTAGGTGTACACCTCAGTCATATTTTGGTACTTAATGCACGTTACAGTTCGCATTTTAGCATGCTAGCTTTTTTAGCAATTTAACAGGTATACATGTCAGTGTCAAATATTTTGTTACTTGACAAATTATACCTGTTATCATTGTAGCTGTTTTTTAGCTAATTTTGTAGGTATACACCTCGGTCATATTTTAGTAACTGGTGCATGCGTGCATTTTTAACAAATATTTCAGGTACACACCTCAAGAGTAATATTCTTTGGTACTTGACGCATGTTACAGTTTGCAATTTGGCATGCTAACATTAGCATTCTAGCTTTTTTTTTTTTTAGCTAATTTAGCAGGTGTACACCACAGCGTTAAATATTTAGTTACCTGACAAATTAAACCTGTTAATATGCTAGCTTTTTTGTTTTTTTAGCTAATTTTGTAGGTATACATATCAGTTGTATTTTACTACTTGATGCATGCTAATGTCAGCATGCTAGCATTTTCAACAACTATTTCAGGTACACACCTCAGAGTAACATACTTTGGTACTTGACGCATGTTACAGTGCGCATTTTAGCATTCTAGCTTTTTTTTAATCTAATTTAGCAGGTATACACTACAGCATCAAATATTTTGGCACATGATGAATTTTAACTTTTATCATGCTAGGTTTTTTTCTTTTAGCGATTTTGTAGGCACATCTCAGTCGTATTTTGGTACTTGATGCATGCTAATGTTAGCATCCTAGCATTTTTAACTTTTTCAGGAACACCCCTCAGAGTAATATATTTGGGTACTTGGCACATATTACAGTTTGCATTTTAGCATGCAAACATTAGCATGCTAGCTATTTTTTAAGTTAATTCAGCAGGTATACACCTCAGCGTCAAATACTTTACTTAACTAATTATACCTACTTTACTTAACTAATTATACCTGTTATCATGCTAGCTGTTTTAGCAAATCTTATAGGTATACACCTCAGTCATATTTTGGTACTTGATGCATGCTAATGTTAGCATTTTTAACATATTTTTCCAGGTATACTTTAGTGCTTGACACGTTACATTTCGCATTTTAGCATTGTAACATTAACATGCCAGTTTTTTTTTAGCTAATTTAGCAGGTATACACCTCAGCGTCAAATATTTTGTTACTTGACAAAATTTGACCTTTTATCATGCTAGGTTTTTTGTTTTAGCTAATTTTGTAGGCATACATCTAAGTCATATTTTGGTACTTGATGCATGCTAATGTTGGCATGTTAACAGTTTCAACACATTTTTCAGGTTTACTTTGGTGCTTGACACATGTTACATTTTGCATTTTAGCATGCTAAAATTAGTTTGCCAGCCTTTTTTTTTTTTTAAAGCTAATTTAGTAGGTATACAACTCAGTCATATATTCAGGTCTTTCAGTGATGCTAAATGTTAACATGTTAGCATAGTACTGTTAGCATGCTAGCTTTTTTATTTTATTTTATTCATACATTTTGTTAGTTGGTGCTATCTGGTCAGCGTGCTGTTAGCATTTCAGCTCGGCTTTGGCTCTCCAGCATTCACACAAAATGTTTCTTTGAAAAAAATCTCTATATTGTACTGGTTTTGAAGGTGAAAACTACCAAAATGGTCGATGCATCCTTTGATTTGTCAGTGGAAAGAGTTTGGGCACCCCTGCTATAAAGTGATGCTAGACACAAAGTAACCATTGTGAACGCCTACTATTAACTTTTAATGAAATGGACGACATCTTTCTTCAATGTTACAAAAAAAAGAAGCTTTTTTTGTGTTTACCTATTCTGGGAGTGGCCGTTCTCTGCCCACCAATCAAGATGCAGCATCATGTCTATCCCCACCCCTTTTGGTAGCCTAACAGGAGCGTGCAAAACTACCTGATTCTACCGTTTCAAATGTTTTCAGTTGTGTTCATATTTAAAGAAGATGCTTTTCGGAGAGTCTCTCCCTTTCCCCAACAAGTCCCTCCAAATTCTTAGAACCTTGGTCTTGTTCTTTAATGGCTTCTGTCTGCTTTTGCCAAAGTCTAAACACAGGCCCTTGGAACAGGAAGTGGAACTGAAGTTGAAGAAGAAGATGGAGGAGGTGAGGGCCAAGTGAAGGTTGGGGGTGCGTCCAACAGACACAGTGGAAGCTCTTCGTTCTTCAAAGTGTGGATCAAAGCCACTTTTTAAGTTCTCGTATCGGCGGCCATGTGACCCAATACCTTTGCAGTCTGCTGAAGTCATCGTCTCAACCGAATATTTGACATTTGATGGATATTTATGGATGCTACATGACGGCTTCAGGAAGCCGTTTGCTGTACCTTCCACTCACACTCAAAGTTTCCACCCCCCGAGCGACACTCACTTGGCGTCCACGATGTCGTAGAGGTTCTTGAGGAAGTCCGAGTCCAGGTGGTTGTGATCCCCCGTCAGCGTGTGGAAGTACACCATCACGTACTCCTTGACCGTGATGTGGTCCATCACGTGGATGAAGTACAGCAGGGCCTGTGCAATCGTATTTATGTTATTTAAGGCTGCCTCTTACAATATACAATAATAATATATGCTAGTTAATCACATTTTGTCTGAAGTGAACTGCTAATTAATCGCGATTAATAGATCAATAAATCACATTTAATTCATATTGCCACATATGACTAGAAATGGGTGTCAAATTTGTTTTTTTTTGTGGGCACCGATCGAATTTCGTCAGTACTACCGGGTTTTGATTCACGCTAAATAAAACGGCGCAATATTTCCGTTTGGTTCCAGACCGAAGACCGGCTCACGTAAACAATGCACTCTTAGTGGCACTCAGGGCCGACTCAGCCAAAGTCCCTCTAAGTAATCTTGCCATTTTCAACACCAAAATAGCAAGAAAACGCTCAACCGTAAAGTGAGGCTCCGCTCTTCCAAAATGCACTAGCTTGATGCTAACTTACATTGGATTTGCCATAGACAGGCCACTATTAGCATGAGCGATTTTACAAGGTGATTTCAACTCCTCCTAATGTGTTAATGAAAAATACAACCAAGATGGATGTTACAATCAAACAGCTGGTGTGTAATAAGTACAATACTTACAGTATAAACACTTTGTAGGGCGCAATATAACACTTTTAGCTTCCTGGTAAAAGAGCTACTTCCTACATACCACATATAGCCTACACCAGGGGTCGGCAACCCAAAATGTTGAAAGAGTCATATTGGAGCAAAAATACAAAAACAAATCTGTCTGGAGCCGCAACAAATTAAAAGCCATATTACATACAGATAGTGTGTCATGAGATATACATTGAATTGAGATGACTTAAAGGGAACTAAATGAGCTCAAATATAGCTACAAACGAGGCATAATGATGCAATATGTACATACAGCTAGCCTAAGTAGCATGTTAGCATCGATTAGCTTGCAGTCATGCAGTGACCAAATATGTCTGAGTAGCACTCCACACAAGTCAATAACATCAACAAAACTCACCTTTGTGCATTCACGCACGTTAAAAGAGTGGTGGACAAAATGAGACAGAAAAAGAAGTGGCATAAAACACGTCCTAGAAAGTCGGAGAAAGTTATACATGGACACAAACTAAGGTGAGTTCAAGGGCCGCCAAAATTAGTAGGACAAAACGGCGTTCGCCAAATACTCGAATCAGTGAAGCATGTTTAATATAAACAGTGTGCTTTATAACAATTAGGGAGGTTTATGTCATGTTTGTCCTCCTACAGAAACCATATTAAAACAAAAAATGTATTTTTTTCCCCCTCATCTTTTTCCATTTTTCATACATTTTTGAAAAAGCTTCAGAGAGCCACTAGGGCGGCGCTAAAGAGCCGCATGCGGCTCTAGAGCCGCGGGTTGTCGACCCCTGGCCTACACAGTACTGCCATCTGAGATGAGACTCAAAATAATTTAACAAAACGAGATTTAATAATTGGACAGTTACAAAGATGTGAGCACCCTTTGAACAAAATAAGAGAAAGATTTACAATAAAAGAGAGGAAAATAATATCTGCCACGCAAACCCCGAAAGAAAATGGTAAAAATCAACACTACTTTTCTTGCAATTGGGTGCATTTCCACTAGGAGTGTGGGAAAAAATCGATTCGAATTTGAATCGATTCTCACGTTGTGCGATTCAGAATTGATTCTCTTTTTTTTTTTTAAATCGATTTTTTAAAATTTATTAATTTAAAATATTTTTTTGTTTTTTTTAATTAATCAATCCAACAAAACAATACACATCAATACCATAACAACGCAATCCAATTCCAAAACCAAACCCGACCCAGCAACACTCAGAACTGCAATAAACAGAGCAATTGAGAGGAGACACAAACACGACACAGAACAAACCAAAAGTAGTGAAACAAAAATGAATATTATCAACAACAGTATCAATATTAGTTACAATTTCAACATAGCAGTGATTAAAAATCCCTCTTTGACATTATCATTAGACGTTTATAAAAACAAAAAAAAAGAACAATAGTGTCACAGTGGCTTACACTTGCATCGCATCTCATAAGCTTGACAACACACTGTGTCCAATATTTTCAAAAAGATAAAATAAGTCATATTTTTGGTTCATTTAATAGTTAAAACAAATTTACATTATTGCAATCAGTTGATAAAACATTGTCCTTTACAATTATAAAAGCTTTTTACAAAAATCTACTACTCTGCTTGCATGTCAGCAGACTGGGGTAGATCCTGCTGAAATCCTATGTATTGAATGAATAGAGAATAGTTTTGAAATCGGGAAAAAAAATCGGTTTTGAATCGAGAATCGTGTTGAATTGGAAAAAAAAAAAATCGATTTTGAATCGAATCGTGACCCCAAGAATCGATATTGAATCGAATCGTGGGACACACAAAGATTCACAGCCCTAATTTCTACACTATATCTAACCTTTGCCACACCTAGTGTATGTGTGTGACAATCATTGGTACTTTAACTTTTTTTAACTTTAACTTTAGATTTATTCTCATCCACCAACCTCTTTTGGTTACATGTCCAACGACATGTCGACATGTACGACACAATTAATACTAGATCATTTACTAACATTATTATCATTGGAAACGTCATGTCAAATTCCATAACATGAATGCAAATAAATCAGACAAAGTTTCCTATTTGGCAACGCTATCCTGTAGCCACACCCTCTGGGGTAATATACTTCCTGTGTTGTGGCCTCTGTTTACATCTGTTACGTCAAAAATATGCCTTCTCGCTGGATACTAACAAATGCTCTAGAACAGGGGTGTCCAAACTTTTTGAGTTAGGGGGGCGAATTAGGCTAAAAAAATTTGGCCATTAATATGATGGATGTATAATAATTTAACTGGATATTTAGAGTATGTGAAAGTTCGACTCCTAAATTTTGTAATCCATCAGAAATATCAGGCAGCTAAAATGCGCCAATCATGGATAAGTGCGCAGAGAGTGTTTTGCATTTTCCCATTATGCACTCTACTGGATTTAAATGGGTGTAATTTTGATTTTTTTAATGGTGTTTGGACGTTTTTTTATAATATCCACAATGTTCAGTGGTGTTATGTGTGACCATGTTTGTTGACCTTTATTTTAGCTGGAATGTTTTGTTTGTTTGCACCATGACTAGGGAAGGTTGTTTGGATTGTGTCATATAAGTGAATGCTGTGCTATTATTTTAAACTACTTTCAAGGGTCATTGGTCTGATTTACACACATTGTCCACAAGAGGGCAGCAAATATGGTGCATTCAGTGACTGCCTTGTATTTAAGATTAATTTAAAAGCACTCTGCGGTGTGATGCTTTGTTGAACTCATGACATCTCGCGGGCCAAATTGAAGAGGCTGGCGGGCCGTAGTTTGGACATCCTTGGTTGGGAACCAACAGTGTTTCGATTGTAACTGCCCAAATGTGATTAGCAGCAAAGTAGACAGCCGTCAACGTTGTGGCTCAGAGAGCGAACAGAGGTGACAACAAGTAAGTGAGCTAGCAACATTTATTAACACGCATGAAATATACCAAAAATGGGTACCGTAGTGGACCGGTATCGATTCCCAGGTACAGGGAATTGGTTTCAATATGTGAACGGTTTGTATCCCTACATATGATGTGCGATTAACGTGGCGTTGAAGAAAATTAGCGTTATTACCGTGTTAAACTAGACAAAGAATATGGATGGAAAAATGGAAAATGGCCTCACCTTCTCGATGTCGATGAGAGTCACTGGAATGTTTCTTCCCACCACAACCATCACTGTTCTGCCACACATATCCACACCTGCAGACACACACGTCGTTCTGTACTTCCTTAATGCATTTATGAAAAACACCTGCAGCTGTCCGGGCATTTAAAAGGAAAACATACAGTGCCTCCGAAAAGTATTGACAGCGCTTCACCTTTTCCACATTTTGTTATGTTACAGCAATATGTCAAAATGGAATAAATTCATTTTTGTCCTCAAAATTCTATACACAATACCAACTTAACGTCAATTCCGGACTATAAGCAGATACTTTTTAACTACACTTTGAACCCTGTGGCTAATGAAAGGGTGTGGCTAATACAGTCTACGGATTTTTCTTTGCTGACGGCCATGTTACAAATAGTTTTCCAAAAAAGACCAAGCAAATACACTGAAAGAGTATGTGCTATGGTGCCATCTTTTGGAGTTCGCGCACTGCAGGTGCTGCGGTGTCCTTCCATTTAGTGCTTTCAACCAGAAGTAGAAGTGCCGTTCCGTCTTCTAGCCGTCCAAAGCGTTCCTACTCGTATGGATTCTTCATTCATCACTCCAAGCTACGTTTGTACGTTTTACAATATAACTAAAACGATTCTTACCTACTAAACCGTCCCATGTGTGACGTCTGTAGGAGTCTTTTCATGCGTGTGCAGCGTCGTTAGCATAAGCAGATATGCTAACACGGTTACGTCTCTCTGTGTTAGTATTATTAACTTGCAATGGCATTCTTTTTGTATTGTTTCAGTTTCACAAATCCCTCAGTAAATTCATCAAAACGTCACCGTGGAGTTATTGAGTCTGTTTACCTGATTGGAGAGCTAGCTTCTGCAGCTAGTGGGTCCATGGCGATGACTTCTGTTTTGTTTCATCAGCCATTTTACTGCCGTGTTACAGACACCATTTGGAAACAATTAAGGTATGTAAATAAGCATTTAAAGGATCTTTCTGTGTAAATAATTCATTTCACAGCATAAATATATGCGGCCTATAGTCCGGTGCGGCTAATACATGGATTTTTCCCCTAAAATGTTGTGGGTGCGGCTTATATACCGATGCGCTCTATAGTCCGGAAATTATGGTATATACATGTGATTTCTTAGTTTTTTATTTATTTATAATAAATTTGTAAAACATTTGAAAACCTTTTATTTTTTGACATTTTCATTAGGGGGTATTTTGTGTAGAATTTTAAGGGCAAAAATGAATTAGTTCCATTTTGAAATAAGGCTGTAACATAACAAAATGAGGAAAAAGTGAACACTGCATTGGTAGAATGATAGTAGGCGTGTGCATGCAGAGAGTGGATGTCTGTAGGGAGCTAGACAGAGTGCAGAGAGCTGATTGGTGCTGATGGACTGGTCTGAGGTCAGAATGCAGAACAAATCTGCCCCCTACTGGGCATACAAGTAAACTGCAGCAGTAGAGAGAAGCGGAGAAGCTGTGGTGCCTTCACTGACCTCCGACCTTGTCAGTTATGCAGACGTACCTGTCTGATATAACGCTTTCAGAGCGGCGATGTCTGACAGGTCCTCTGCTCTGGCTCGACACAGCCAGCGGTTGTAGCTGAAGGAGACACACCAAGAAGATAAGCGAGGGTAGTAAAAGAAAAGTTGAGGTCAATCCATCAGACACAACGAGCCCTATGAACCCCATTTGGACGCCCTGCTGCTTTTCATTTGTGTTGTTGGCTGCTCCTTCTTACTTCCTCTGGTGCTGCTTCTGCACGGCCGCCTCCGACATGTGACCCTGCAGGATCAGCTTGCGCCGCTTGTCCACGTCTCCCTCCATGCGGGCGAAGGCGTGGTTTCCCACCTGACCCAGGTCCGAGTCCAGGTTGTCCTCCTCGTAATCGTCTGCGCAGAAAACAAATAACTGCTGTTTGTGCGGGATAAAAAAAAAAAAAAAAGATGCTGTTCTACCCAAATAAGCGTGTTCTCAGGATTAGTCATGTCACAGCTGAATCATTTACTGTGTGTGTGTGTGTGTGTGTGTGTGTGTGTGTGTGTGTGTGTGTGTGTGCGTGTGTGTGTGTGTGTGTGTGTGTGTGTGTGTGTGTGTGTGTGTCCAGATGTTCTGCTGGCACCATGAGGATACTTCTCATCCCATCCAAAGAACTCTTGACTGACTCCAGTCTCATGCGTGGTGTCGTCTGCTCGGTGGACTTTATCAATGCTGTGCGGCCATGTTGGCACCCTAACAGAGAGACAGCTTGCCCAAATGTACAGTGGATCCCCCATTTGTTATTTGCTACCCGATATTTGATCAAAAATATATATGTAGTGTAGATTTTATTTGACTTTATTTGTGGGGAAACCACACCCATTTGTGACTTTTCTGTGCAAAAGGTAGACCGTTTTTTTCCATAGTAATTTCTAGCTGCAACACTAACTCAGACTCCAGTACTAGCACTTGGTCTAGCACTAACACCGGTACTAGCTACTGTACTAGGTCTAGCACTAATACCAGCACTAGCTCCTGTACTAGGTCTAGCACTAGCACTAGGTCTGGCACTAACACCAGTAGCAACTCCTGTACTAGGTCTAGCACTACCTCTAGCAATAACACCAGTTTTAGGTCCAGTACTAACTCCAGCACTAGCACTAGGTCCAGCACCAATACTCGCTCCAGCAGTAGCAACAGTACTAGCTCAATTACTAGCTCCAGCACTAACACCAGTACTAGCTCCAGCAAAGCACCAGCACTAACACCAGTACTAGCTCTAGCACTAATACCAATACTAGCTCCAGCAAAGCACCAGTACCAGCTCCATTACTAGCTCCAGTAAAGCACCAGTACTAGCACCAGCACTAACACCAGTACTAGCTCCAGCAAAGCACCAGCACTAACACCAGTACTAGCTCCAGCACTAATACCAGTACTGTCTCCAGCAAAGCACCAGTGCTAGCTCCAGCAAAGCACCAGTACTAGCTCCAGCAAAGCACCAGCACTAACACCAGTACTAGCTCCAGCACAAACACCAGTACTAGCTCCAGCAAAGCACCAGTACTAGCTCCATTATTAGCTCCAGCACTGACACCAGTACTAGCTCCAGCAAAGCACTAGTACTAGCTCCAGCAAAGCACCAGCACTAACACCAGTACTAGCTCCAACACTAATACGAGTATTAGTTCCAGCAAAGCACCAGTACTGGCTCCAGCACTAATACCAGTACAAGCTCCAGCAAAGCACCAGTACTAGCTCCAGCACTAACACCAGTACTAGCTCCAGCAAAGCACCAGTACTAGCTCCAGCACTAACACCAGTACTAGCTCCAGCAAAGCACCAGTACTAGCTCCAGCAAAGCACCAGTACTAGCTCCATTATTAGCTCCAGCACTAACACCAGTACTAGCTCCAGCAAAGCACCAGTACTAGCTCCAGCACTAACACCAGTACTAGCTCCAGCAAAGCACCAGTACTAGCTCCAGCAAAGCACCAGTACTAGCTCCATTATTAGCTCCAGCACTAACACCAGTACTAGCTCCAGCAAAGCACTAGTATTAGCTCCAGTAAAGCACCAGCACTAACACCAGTACTAGCTCCAACACTAATACCAGTATTAGTTCCAGCAAAGCACCAGTACTGGCTCCAGCACTAATATCAGTACAAGCTCCAGCAAAGCACCAGTACTAGCTCCAGCACTAACACCAGTACTAGCTCCAGCAAAGCACCAGTAATAGCTTCAGCAATGCACCAGTATTAGCTCCATTATTAGCTCCAGCACTAACACCAGTACTAGCTCCAGCAAAGCACCAGTACTAGCTTCAGCAATGCACCAGTACTAGCTCCATTATTAGCTCCAGCACTAACACCAGTACTAGCTCCAGCAAAGCACCAGTGCTAACTCCAGCACTAGCACCAGTGCTACCTTCAGCACTAACACCACTACCAGCTCCAGCACTAGCACCAGTACTAGCTCCAGCACTAACAACAGTATTAGTAGTGTTATAACACAAGTTAATATACTAGTAGTGTTATAACACAAGTTACTATACTAGTAATATTATAGCACAAGTTACTATACTAGTAGTGTTATAACATGTTATTATACTAGTGTTATAAATAAGTATTTTTTATAGGTGTATATATTTTTGCAATTTTTCGTTATTCGCACGGGTTACATTCCGAGCTCATGCTGGCAAACAAAGAGGATCCGTGCTGTGATACTTTTATCTGGAACTGCGTGAGCTTGACATGATGGCGGGTGGGGTATGTTGTGCTGGACTACAACCAGGTGTGTTTGTCATCCACATCTTGTGTCGTCTGTCAAGACCTCGCACAGGTGTACCTAACGAAGCGTCCCGAGTATGCATACTTTCCAGGCTTCCCGGTTTCTCGGCGATGCGGATCCGCCTCTCCGGCACGACCGGCTCGCCCTCGGAGTTGCCGATGTTGGCCGGGATGAGGGGCAGACACGCCCTCTCCTCCTGGTCAGAGCGGGGGTAGTACAGCGGAAGCAGTTTCTTGTACACGGGCTGCGGAGACACACAGTGCACGGGGTCAGTTCTCGTCTAGGGCGTGGATGAAATGCTCAGCCAAGTCGGACCTCCTCTGCGTCGGACACGGCAAACACCACCGCCTCCATGCTGCTGCCGTGCTTCTCCAGGAACCTGCGCACTGTTCCTGCAAACACAGCATCTGTTGAACACCTTCTCGACATACACATCATGGCCACTAGAGGGTGTGATTTCCTCATTTAGGTACTATTCAGGTGAGGGTTGGCTAAACTTTCTCCACTGAAAAATGACAGCATGTGGGGGCCATTTTGATATTTTTTATTTTCAAAACTAATACAATATTTTGATTTTTTTTTTATCTTCAAGCCTCCCCTCAAGTTTGGTTCTGTGGACCAAAAAGGGTCCTCAGTCATACAAATGTTAAAAATAATTACATTTTATTGACAATAATCCATTCTAATAATAATAAATATTTTTTTATTATTATTAAACGTTTACAGTAAATCTCTAGATCAACTTCAGTCAACTTATGTCGATATAACATAAAACTAAACATGTTTATGTTTTATGCCCTTTTTGTCAAAGAAAACTTAGGTTTTTATATATGGCCAAAACACAGAATATGCTATATTTTCCCCAAAAATTGTTTCTAAGTGAAATATTTGATGTGAAGTAATTGGAGCCTTAATTAGGCCAATAATTTATAACATTGATTTTGACTCATGATTATTTTTTGAGCAACAACAGTTTTTTTTTTTTTAAATCCCACTAAAATTATTGGGGATCCAAAAGGCCCCCACTTATAAAAGTGTTAAAAATAAATCATACTTATTTTTTTATTGTACTTTTGACTTTTTTTCGGGTTTGTTTTATGCCCTTTTTGTCAATGACAACCTTGTTTTTTGGCAAAAACACAAAATATGCAATGTTTCCCTTAAAATAATTTCAAAGTTGAATATTTGATGTGAAGTAATTGGAGCCTTATTTAGGGCAATAATTCATAACAACATTGATTTTGATTCATTATTATTTCTTGAGCAACAACTGTTTTTTTTTTCTTTAAATCCGACTAAAATTCTTGGGCATCCACTCATACAAGTGTTAAAAAAAAAATCTGACTTTTTTTTTCAAACTTTCAACACTTAAGTGTCTAGATCAACTTTAGATCCATATGTCCATTTTAAGTTTTTTTTATTATACTTTTTTTTTTTTTTCAGGGTTTGTTTTATGCCCTTTTTGTCAAAGACCCACCAAATATGCAATATTTTCCTTTCAAATAATTTCAAATTGGAATATTTGATGTGAAGTAATTGGAGCCTTAAATAGGTCAATAATTCCTAACAATTTTAATTAATTATTATTTTTTGAGCAATTTTTTAAACAAAAAATCCCACTAAAATTCTTGGACATCCAAAGGTCCTTACTAATAAAAGTGTTAAAACAATAAGTCATACATTCTCTTTTACTTTCAACACTTAAGTATCTGGATCAGGGATCCTAAAACTTTTGTCACCAAGTACCACCTCAAAAAACACTTGGCTCTCCAAGTACCACTAAAACGATCAACATTAAAATACAGTAGGCCTAAGTATTCATTACAAACGAGGCAGAAGTTTTATTCAACAATTATGTTTCATATCATTGTTACGTGCAGCTTTCTCTGCCAATGTTCGTCTTTGTTTACATGTGTTGATTGGGAAGGCAAGGCAAGGCAAGGCAACTTTATTTGTATAGCGCTTTTCATACACAAGGCAGACTCAAAGTGCTTCACAGACAACAAAGTGAAATGAAAGAAAATAAAAGCAAAATTAAAATGCAGACAATAAAAATAAAAACAGTGCAGACGTTAAAAGTTAAAAGATTAAAAGATTTAGCTGAAAGCTAAGGTGAACATAAAAGTCTTCAGTCTAGTTTTAAAAGTAGTGAGAGTTGGGGAGAGTCTGACATCTTCAGGAAGTTTATTCCAGCTATGTGTTGCATAGTGACTGAATGATGATCTCCCTTGATTTGGGTTTACTCTTGGAACCGCTAACAGATTGGTCTCAGAAGATCTTAGTGATCTAGAGGGCGTATATAGTGGGAGCATATCAGTGATATACTTGGGCCCTAGACCATGTAGTGATTTATATGTGAGCAGGAGGATTTTGAAATCTATTCTCTGATGTACAGGGAGCCAATGTAAGGATTTAAGAATTGGTGTAATGTGCTCACATTTTTTGGTCTTTGTTAGAACTCTAGCTGAACTCTAGTTGAAAGGGCGGACATAAGCGGAGAATGTGGAGAACATTCGGTTCCCACGCGTGTTGAGTGACAGAAATGATGAGTAAGACGGTTCTGTTTGTGTCTTAATTGTTTATTTTGGCGTCGCCTACAGTCGTCAAATTGTAACGACTTCCATGTTCCATGACTTGAGTGCTGATTAATTTTTGATAACGGCTCCAGTCACATCATTACGTTTTTATTTAAGTGTTTCATCGGTGTACTACTAAATGGCGCCCGCGTACCACAGTTCGAGAATCACTACTCAAGATCACTGCTTCTTAACCACAGGCCCATTGTTGGGCTGCGAACTATAAGAATGGCTGCTAAATTAGCCAAGAAAGTATGCATCCCAGAATTAATTTACTAAATGAACCCTCGTGGGTCAGTCCATGCTGTCAGGGATTTGAACGTCCATCATGCTAACCACTGCACTAAACAGCCAGGCCTTCAAACCAGTTTGCCACTTTTGTTAAAAAAAAAGTGTCTGCGACAAGATTAAAGATTAAGATTAAAGATTAAAGTACCAATGATTGTCACACACACACTAGATGTGGCGAAATTTGTCCTCTGCATTTGTCCCATCCCCTTTGGGAGCAGTGGGCAGCAGCGGCGCCGCGCCCGGGAATCATTTTGGTGATTTAACCCCCAACTCCAACCCTTTGTTGCTGAGTGCCAAGCAGGGAGGTTATGGGTCCCATTTTTATAGTCTTTGGTATGACTCGGCTGGGATTTGAACTCCAACCTACCGATCTCAGGGCGGACACTCTAACCAAGACTACCTATTTAGCTAATTTCGGGTGCAAATCAATCTTTTTTTGTTTCCAATAAAATGTACGTACTATATTTTCCGGACCATAGGGCACACCGGATTGTAAGGCGCACTGCCGATGAGCGGGTCTAGTCAGCTTTATTTTCATACAAAAGGCGCACCATAATGTAGGGCGCATTAAAGGGGTAATTTTTAAAAAAAAATTCTAAATGTAAAACACTTCCTTGTGGTCTACATAACATGTAATGGTGGTTCTTTGGTCAAAATGTTGCATAGATTATGTTTTACATATCATCTTCAAGTCTCTTTCTGACAGTCACTTCAGGATGTGCCGTTTTGTGGGCGGTCTTATTTACGTGGCTCAACTTTGGCAGCATCTTTTCCCCGTCAACTTTGTTGTAGTAGTGAAGCGTGCAAGGATGGGCGTGGAAGAAGTGTCAAAAGATGGAGCTAACTGTTTTAATGACATTCAGACTTTACTTAGATCAATAACGGAGCAGCATCTTCTTATCCATGGCTCACTAGTGCAACATTGCCGGAAATGTGTCGGAACTTTCTAATAACTAAAGTTCCTTGGGTGAATAATGTAAACTCACCACAGCCGTATGTTTTAGCGCTTTCATAGCAAGTTTACTGACAGATATAAGTTAGAACATTACACTACTTTATATTAGAAATGGCAACAGCGGAAGATGAATGCCCCGTAAAAAGAAGATAGAGAAAAAGAAGAAGCTTATCGATTACCGTGTCGGCACAGACTAAAAAGGCGGATGCGCGCACATTTTCAGGACTTATGCAGAGCCCAAATACAGATCAGCAGGTACCAGAAGGTAAGAAAAGTTGCTTTTGTATAATATTGCCAAACAAAACGCCAGATAATATGTCTTACCTTATACACACACCATAATAATACTCGTATGTTGAAGCACAGTACAATCCATTAAGCGGAGCAGCTTCATAGCTTACCAAAGTCGTACTAAAACATTTTGATAGATTGTTGAGCGCCGTGTGAAATGTTCTATATTTTCAATGGAACATATACAATTTTGGTGTTGTTTACTTGAGTCATACTGCAGTCTACACGTATCGCTTATGTGTGACCGCCTTCATATTGCAGTCTACACGTATCTCTTATGTGTGACTACCATATAGTGGTCACACTTATCATTTCACCATGTACCAAATAAAATAGCTTTGAGGTCGGTAAGCACAAACTAAATGATTCCGTACATTAGGCACACCGGGTTATAAGGTGCACTGTCGAGTTTTGACAAAATGAAAGGATTTTAGGTGTGCTTATAGTCCGAAAAATTCTGTATTTATTTATATGACTCATAGATGTAAACATCTTTTTAGGAAATAGTTGTTTTTTTGGCCTCTTCTGAGGTTCGAACCCACATCAGTGGGATGAAAGGCATGTGTGTTATCCTCTCAGTTAAACTGCCTAGCTGTCAAAATGATGTCCAACTTTAAATGTTAAAGAGAGCGAATCAGCAAAAGTATTGCTTTTTTTCCAGACTAAATAAATGTTTTTTTTACTACAACACATTTTTTTGACAGTGTGGAATATCTACTTGCAGTTAGTCGGAATAAAAATGGCAACCGTAAGTGAGAATGGTGGGAGGAGTACAAATAATTGTCCAATATTTTGGAATATCATGAATATTGTAAAAACTGGGAATTGTTTAGGTTAAAAAAAATACCACGTTTTTTTGTCGTAATCAAGACAAATATTTCAATGGTGAAATGGTTGAGAAAAATATAACAATTACGATTTAGTTTAAAACCGGTTGTATTGGGGAATGTTTGTTGAATAAGCACGCATGTCCTGAAAGCGCTGAACGTTTTGACGCTTGAACGGGATCAATTGGATGAACGGTTTGGGAGTTAGAGGAAGAATAATAAATAGATGAAATTTGGTGCAGAGTAATATAGTAGCGTGGCCCCGGGGCCTCACTTTTGACACCTGGTGTTAGTGGAAATGGATACTAATGAATTGATGACGTGATACGTGTGTGTCTTACTGAAGGCGATGTGCGTGGCGTCCTCCAGAGGGTACCCTCGTTTGGCCGTGCTGACCACGCAGAGGCCGACGGACGCCATCGACTGTTCCCTTGGCAACACGAGAGACGGTGTCAGGTCAGTTCACAGGTTCTGAGAGTGTTTTCTGATGATGAACGAGACGAGGGAGACAACTTACGAGGCCAACTGCAGGATGTTCCTGTAGCAGCTGTACAGCGAGCTTTCGGCCGCCGTCCGGTACTTGGCTTTGTACTTTGGTCCCACCGTGTGGATGATGAACCTCGCAGCCAGGTTGAAGCCTTTGGTCTGCTTGGCCTCGCCAGTGCGGCATCCTGCACAGGAAACAGCGGTTAAGGTCACGGACGCAACTGCTGCACGCGCCGCTAACGTGAGTCGAGAAGAGAAACCTTTGAGTTTCACCAGCTCGTCTCTCAGCTCGGGTCCCGCCAGCTGATGGATGCGGCTGGACACGGGGTTCTTGTCCGTCAGCAGCTCGTTGCTGGTGTTGGTGATGGCCGTGCAGCCCAACAGCGCCACGTCGCCCGTGCTGCGGGACAGTTGTTGTTACGTGACTGTCCTCTAGTGGCAGCCAGCAGTATAGACAACCAATACTAGTAGCAATATAGGGACAGTGATATAAGTCATACAGGGATAGCACTGTAATATATTAACAGTGATGTAGTGAAAGTAATATTACTAGTAATATAAGTAATACAGTAAAAGTATTATTACTGATAGTATAAGTAATATGGTTACAGCAATATAAGTCATATAACAATGCAATATATTAACAGTAATGTAGTGACAGTAATATTATTGATACTATAAGTAATATGATGACAGTAATATTACTTACAATATAAGTAATATAGGGACAGTGATATAAGTCATATAGGGATAGTACTGTAATATATTAACAGTAATGTAGTGAAAGTAATATTAGTAGTAATGCCAGTAATACAGTGACAGTAATATTACTTATAATACACGTAATACAGTGACAGTAATATAGTGATAGCACTGCAAAATTCTAACAGTAATGTAGTGACAAAATATAAGTAATGTAGTCACAGCAATATACAGTCGTGGTCAAAAGTTTACATACACTTGTAAAGAACATAATATCATGGCTGTCTTGAGTTTCCAATAATTTCTACAACTCTTATTTTTTTGTGATAGAGTGATTGGAGCACATACTTGTTGGTCACAAAAAACATTCATGAAGTTTGGTTCTTTTATGAATTTATTATGGGTCTACTGAAAATGTGACCAAATTGCTGGGTCAAAAGTATACATACAGCAATGCTAATATTTGGTTAGATGTCCCTTGGCAAGTTTCACTGCAATAAGGCCTGCTTGGTAGCCATCCACAAGCGTCTGGCAAGCTACTGGTTACATTTTTGACCACTTCTCTTGACAAAATTGGTGCAGTTCAGCTAAATTTGTTGGTTTTCTGACATGGACTTGTTTCTTCAGCAATGTCCACATGTTCTCAATGGGGTTTTTAGGTCAGGACTTTGGGAAGGCAATTCTAAAACCTTAATTCTAGCCTGATTTAGCCATTCCTTTACCACTTTTGACATGTGTTTGGGATCATTGTCCTGTTGGAACACCCAACTGCGCCCAAGACCCAACCTCCGGGCTGATGATTTTAGGTTGTCCTGAAAAATTTGGAGGTCATCCTCCTTTTTCATTGTCCTATTTACTCTGTAAAGCACCAGTTTCATTGGCAGCAAAATAGGCCCAGAGCATAATACTACCACCACCATGCTTGACGGTAGGCATGATGTTCTTGGGTATAAAGGCCTTACCTTTTCTCTTCCAAATATATTGCTGGGTATTGTGGCCAAACAGCTCAATTTGTGTTTCATCTGACCACAGAACTTTGTCCATGTGATCAGCAGCAAACTTTAGACGAGCCTTAAGGTGTCGCTTCTGAAGCAAGGGCTTCCTTCTTGCATGGTAGCCTCTCAGTCCATGGCGATGCAAAACACGCTTGACTGTGGACACTGACACCTGTGTTCCAGCAGCTTACAATTCATTGCAGACCTGCTTTTTGGTGGTTCTCGGTTGACTCTTGATCATCCTGACCAATTTTCTATCAGGTGATAGCTTGCGTTTTCTTCCTGATCGTGGCAGTGACAAAACTGTGCTATGCACTTTATACTTATGAACAATTGTCTGCACAGTTGCTCTTGGGACCTTAAGCTGCTTTGAAATGGCTCCTAGTGACTTTCCTGACTTGTTCAAGTCAATGGTTGTTCTTTTCAGATCTGTGCTGAGTTCCTTTGACTTTCCCATTGTCGCGTTTGTAACCAAGTCTAATGACTGCATCACATGAGCCCTATTAAATGGGCTCAGAGAAGTCGACAGGTGTCGTCAATCATAATCACTCTCATGAAGTTAAGAGGCCATGCCATGAAGCTAATTTGATTTGATTGTAACTTTTCTACTTCATGAATGTTTTTTGTGACAAACAAGTATGTGCCCCAATCACTCAATCACAAAAAAATAAGAGTTGCAGAAATTATTGGAAACTCAAGACAGCCATGACATTATGTCCTTCACAAGTGTATGTAAACTTTTGACCATGACTGTAAGTAGTATAGTGACAGTAATATCTGTAATATAGATAGTAGAGTGACAGTAATATAAGTAATATAAGTAGTACAGTGATGTATTATAAGTAATTTAAGTAGTTTAGTGACAGTAATATAGGTGATATAAGTAGTATAGTGACAATGATAAGTAGTATAGTGACAGTAATATAGGTAATATGAATAGTATAGTGACAGTAATATAAGTAGTACGGTGACAGTAATATAAGTAGTAGTGACAGTAATATAAGTAATATAAGTAGTAGAGTGACAGTAATATAGGTAATATGAATAGTATAGTGACATTAATAAAAGTATTATGAGTAGTACAGTGATGTCTTATAAGTAATATAAATAGTCTAGTGACAGTAATATAGGTAATATTAGTATAGTGACAGTAATATATGTAGTATAGTGACAGTAATATAAGTAGTACAGTGATGTAATATAAGTAGTACAGTGATGTAATATAAGTAGTACAGTGATGTATTATAAGTAATATCAGTAGTCTAGTGACAGTAATATAGGTAATATTAGTATAGTGACAGTAATATAGGTAATATGAATAGTATAGTGACAGTAATATAAGTAGTATGGCAACAATAATATAGGTAACATGAATAGTATAGTGACAGTAATAAAATTAATACAAGTAGTGCAGTGATGTAAAAAGTAGTATAGTGACCCTAATATATGTAGTAAATTCACAGTAATATAAGTAATAGAAGTAGTACAGTGACAGTAATATAAGTAATATAAGCAGTACAGTGACAGTAATGTAAGTAATATAGTAACAATAGTTTTAGTTTTAATCTTCTTAAAAGTTTGTTGTTGTTTTCCTTAGTGACTAAGCATTTTTGTTGCAGGAACATTCATCCGCAAAAACCCTTGATTGATGAGATCTTCCAAAGGCCAGTAGCTTTAAAAGGAACGTCAGCATTGACTCAAAAGGCATGTTACAAACGATCACGAGTCCGAGAGGTGGGTGTCTCCTCAGGGCACGACGGTAATGTTAGCGCGGCAGGAATGCGAGTGCTCCTGGCCACGGCTAAACACCACCAACAACAAAAGAAGCACTCAAAGTGGAGCTCCAGACCAATCATGTGGTCTTCAGCAAGGAGGAATTAGGGTATTAGACTCTGTGAATAGAACCAGGATCTAGTCCACATTGACAATTAAGGTCCCTTGATGGAAGTCTTCTACTCACAATCATTATTGGACCTTCTTGACTCCTTAAGATTAGAAAGAACCAATGGCTGAGGTCAAAGGTTGTTAGCACTCTATCAGGAACAACAGTCAACAAATAAAAGGTCAAATATCTCTTTTTTTAACTCTGTGTAAATATTGCACCTTACAAATTCCGACCAATTCCAATAACTGGGAATCGAAACCGGTTCTCAACGGTGCCTATTTTCAGTACTTTTGATAATAATACCTTATTTTTATTGCAACATTTTAAAATAAGCTGATGATACCTGCTGTCCAGTTGCTATATCTTGTTTTATTGTCATTTGCGAAAATAACATTAATAGTGTATATTTTATGGTGTGTTGGGTCGTCAGTTCAGTCTTTGTTGACTATAGTCTTTTGTTGCACCATAAAAAGTGTTAATACTATAGTATTGTACTTATTACGCAACAGCTGTTTGATTGTAACTTCCATCCTAGTTTTCATTAACAAATGTGGAGGTGTTGAAATCGTTAATGCTAATCAGTAGCAAGTTAATGGGAAAGCCATTGTATATTAGCATCTACCAAGCGCATTTTTTGAAGAAGTGGAGCCCCATGGTGTGTTCCATTTATCTCGGAAGTTCCAAGAAAGCTGTTTTTGCGCTTCCCTTCTCAGAATATAAACAACTGATGGGGAAAATATGCACTCTTTCTCCAACCTTCATAAACGGTGGATGAAGAGGAAACAAAGACTCTATTGCTAGCAATGTAGAAAACACGGTAAATAAATGTAGTTTACACTACAGTAATGTTACCATATATAATTGCCAACAATACATCTAATGTAGCTGATTAGGTGCGAAAAAAACTAATCAGAAGTGCAAATAAAGCAGTGGTGCCCAAACCTTTGAACTTTGGGGCCGCATTGGACAAAAAAAAAATGGTCTGGGGGCCGAAAGCCGCCTGCACGTTAAGTTATTATATATATATATATATATATATATATATATATATATATATATATATATATATATATATATATATATATATACACACAACACTACCGTTCAAAAGTTTGGGGTCACATTGAAATGTCCTTATTTTTGAAGGAAAAGCACTGTACTTTTCAATGAAGATAACTTTAAACTAGTCTTAACTTTAAAGAAATACACTCTATACATTGCTAATGTGGTAAATGACTATTCTAGCTGCAAATGTCTGGTTTTTGGTGCAATATCTACATAGGTGTATAGAGGCCCATTTCCAGCAACTATCACTCCAGTGTTCTAATGGTACAATGTGTTTGCTCATTGGCTCAGAAGGCTAATTGATGATTAGAAAATCCTTGTGCAATCATGTTCACACATCTGAAAACAGTTTAGCTCGTTACAGAAGCTACAAAACTGACCTTCCTTTGAGCAGATTGAGTTTCTGGAGCATCACATTTGTGGGGTCAATTAAACGCTCAAAATGGCCAGAAAAAGAGAACTTTCATCTGAAACTCGACAGTCTATTCTTGTTCTTAGACATTAAGGCTATTCCACAAAATTGTTTGGGTGACCCCAAACTTTTGAACAGTAGTGTACATATATATATATACATACATATATACACATATACATTTATATACACAAATATATATATATACACAAATATATATATATATATATATATATATATATATATATATATATATATATATATATATATATATATATATATATATATATATATATACACACACACACACATGTATATATATACATACATATATACACATATACATTTATATACATATACAAATATATATATATACACACACACATATATATACATATACTCATATACATACACATACATACATACAGTACATATACATACATACAGTACATATATATGCATATATATATATATATGCATATATATATATGCATATATATATATATATGCATATATATATATATATATATATATGCATATATATATATATATGCATATATATATATATATATATATATGCATATATATATATATATGCATATATATATATATATATATATATATATATATATATATATATATATATATATATATATATATATATATATATATATATATATACTGTACACACACACACACACACACACATATATATACTTATAAAATATTATGGATATATAGTTAATGATTAATATGATTGGACATTAAGAGTATGTGAAAGTTTGACTTCACCTTGTAAACATGGCTACGTGTTTAGAGTGTTCTGAATTTTTCCCATTGTGCATTGTACTGGATTTAAATGGGTTTAATTTGAATTGTGTATGGTGCTTGGACATTTTTTATAACATCGAAAAAGTTCAGTGAGCAGATAGTGTTATGTGTGACCATGTATGTTGACTATTTGTGTTGGCTGCAGTTAGCACCATGAATGGAAATGGCTGTTTGGATCGGGTCATAGTATTAAGTGTAGAATTCATGGTCATTAACTTGATTTACTCACATTGTTCACATAATGGTGGCAAATTTGCAGCAATTAAACTGTCAACTGTAGGCGTCCCACGGGTATGACTCCCTATTAATGCGAGCCAACCGCAGGTGTTTTTGTTAGCTGTCAGTCCGCAGGATTACGCAAACAGTAATACATAGATTTCCAGAAAACTGGTGAGTGAGATGGTGCAAAGGAAGCCATTACATGTTGGTGTAAATCCCGATAAAAGTACCGACTTTTTGTTGCTACAGTCTTTTTGCATCGAATCACCAAGTCTGGGCAAGTCTGACTTATTAGGTTTGTGTTTAAACCAAGCAACTGTTGCGCCAAAGTGACTCACAAGAGGACGATTTTGCGGTTGATGTCCGGCCTGAAGGGGAAGGGCGAGGGGAAGGACTGCTGGCTGAGCAGGCTGTCGCTCAGGTCCTGCGGACTCTGCTGGCCATCCCCGCCCAGCACCTCCTGCCAGGTGGCGAGGGTCTGGACGTCCACGAACTGGGAGCGAGCACCCAGAGGATCCATCCCCTCAGGCATTGCAGGCTGTCGCCTCCCTGCAAGTCCAACTGATTAGCAAGTATCGATACTTCCATACTAACACGCAAAAAAATACATCCATACCTGCTTTTTCAGTATCGTCAGTACCGGACACTAACGACAGGTACATGTGAACCGATACGGTACCAATACCTGGTACCTGGAATTCAACACCGGTACCAATTTTCGATACTTTTGATAAATACATGTTAATTGTTTGATAGTAAAATGTTATTTTTATTCATTTCATAACTATGCTATCCAGTTGTTTTATCTTGTTTTCGTATTACATTACATTACTTCCAAGACATTACTATGTAGGCTATCTGGAGGCGCACCTTAGTTAATGCACTCGTGGCTTTCGGCAGGATTTTCTTCTGATAACAAACTTGGACCGTTAAGTCGTTAAATAAAGAATAAACAAAGTTTCTTTGTGATACGAATGTCCATTTTTAATTTATTCTCAAACAAAGCATACATTCTTATAATACAAAATTCACACTGCCGTAAAAAACAGTGAGTCTCTGGTGCGCCACGGCTGAGTGCAATCAGTGCGCACCTAAATGTCCTTTGCTTTTGCTCCCCAGCGCCACTCAGGCATCTAGGCAAAATGGCTCCACCACTATCTATGGTATGTTGTCTAACGAGGAAGTGGCTTTTTCCAGGAAGCTGAATGTGTCATGTTGCGCCCTACAAAGTGTTTATACTGTAAATATTGCACTCATTACACACCAGCAGTTTGATTGTAACAATCATGTCAGTTGTAATTATCATGACCAAATTTGGAGGTGTTGAAATCCATCCATTTTTCTACCACTTGTCCCTCTTGGGGTTGGCGGGGGGTGCCTATCCCAGCTGAACTCGGGTGGAAGGCGGGGTACACCCTGGACAAGTCACCACCTCATCGCAGGGCCAACACAGATAGACAGACTAATGCTAACAGTAGCCTGTCTATGGTAAACCCAATGTAAATTAGCATCAAGCTAACGCATTTTGAAAGAGTGAAGCATTATTTACTTTAGGGCTATACTTCACATAAAGTTCTTAATTCCGATGTTTTCCTTTTTCTAGCGTCGATAAACTCCATCGATTTCCTTTCAAAACTATGTTGGATCGATTTTTTATCTTCCGTAAGGCAAAAGTTGCTGAGCACAGCTGGATGTGGTTGAATCTGAGGACTATAAATCGATGTATCGATTCATCATTACGCCCCGAATAATTACACAAATTAACCTCTGTACACTACCACCATATTGAAAGATTATTAAGAACAATATTGTTTGTTTTATATACTAGAAGGCTCCACGCCATTGGTGTTATTTTCAAAATGTAAAATAGTTGTCATTTATTAACACAGTATTGTTTGATTTGATGCACTGGGAGTTGAGGTGGGGGAAATAATCGATTTTTGGATGCATTGCAATTCGGACATGGACGACTGGTAATTAAAAAAATTAACCTCTGTACACTACCACCATATTGAAAGATTATTAAGAACAATAGTGTTTGCTTTATATACTTGAAGGCTCCACGCCACTGCTGTTCTTTTTAGAATGTAAAATAGTTGTCATTTATTAACACAGTATTGTGTTAATAAATGCACTGGGAGTTGAGGTGGAGGAAATAATTGATTTTTAGATGCATTGCAATTCAGACATGGACGGCTATAGAACCAGTGAGTAAACATCAATTATTGATAATTAGGGATGATGTTTGATAAGAAATTATCGAGTTCGAGCCTATTATCGAATCCTCTTATCGAACCGATTCCTTATTGATTCTCTTATCGAGTCCAGAGAGGTTGTTGTACATGGAAAAAAACACACAATATTTGGTTTAACAAATCACTTCACATTCTCTACTGCTCGCTACTATAGTATTACCATATCTGAGTTATTGTGCAGAAATAACTACAAATGTGCGCTACATTCGTTAACCGTGTTACAAAAAATATCAATTAGACTGATACATAATGTTGGATATAGAGAACATACAAACACTTTATTTATTGAGTCAAAAATATTAAAGTTCGATGATTTGGTAAAATTGTAAACAGCTAAAATGATGTGGAATTAAATGATGGAATGGATTAAGTAAAGAAGTTAATCATTGTACTGATATGATCCAGTTTAAGAGGTTGTTCAAATGAATAGTGCTTACAAAGTACAAAGAAGAAGAATTATGAGAAATACTTTCAACCTTATTGAAAATAAGATATTCTTCATCTCAGTATATTAATAATGACTGAATTAATTAATTACATATTACAAAATTGTTGTATATTCTAATTCACAGATATTTTATGACAAAAAGGTCAGTAAATGATGTATATATTTGTCGGATCATGTTTTGTTTAGTTATGTTCTGTTAGTTTTGGACTTCCTTAGTTGTTTTGTGCACTTCGGGGGGTTTGTTTTAATCACCATGGTTACTTATGATTTTCACCTGCCTTGTACGCGCACCTGTTGCTCATCAGAGACTCTATTTAAGCCTGCCTTTTCCGGTCACTCGTCGTGGCTTCATTGTTTGCATTTGCAACAGTTACGTTGGCATTCTGGTTTTCGAGCGCATGATTCCTGTGCTAAGTTACCTTAGCTTCTAGTATTCCTGTGCTAAGTAAGTTTTTGCTTTAGCTTCTCGTGCGAACGGCACGCTTTCCTTTTGTTTCGTTCCTGTCTGTTGTAATGTGTATGATTTATGAGAAATAAATCATCTCCTACCTGCACGCTTTCGTTCGGAGCCGTCAGTTTTGCGTCCCGGGAGAACGAACCGCAGCACCCCACCGTGACAAATGACTGAGCTACGTGACGTCATTTCTTGTGATGTCTTAGGGGGCATTTTTTGTCGGGACAAGATTCGTTCCCAAGGAATCATATAAAGAACCAACTCTTTTTCTTTACTATAGTGGTCTCGATAACGGGTACCGGTTCTCAAAAAGGGATTTGTGTCCGAGGACTCGGTTCTTTTCTTATCGAACAACCGGGAAAACCGGGTTCGAGCATCATCCCTATTGATAATTTATTTATTGTAAATAAAGTAATGCAGACAGTTCTAAAATTTGGCTGACTGCAGCGAGCCACCTCGCCTATCGAGCACTTATGGTCCAGTTTTGCATACATTTTCATTAATTTCAATAAATGTGGGAATTAATTTAATTGTTTTCTTACTCCAAATTAATTGTTGTTTTTTTTAAGTTGCAAGTGATAGGTGCTTATTTAGTGAAACGAAAAGAAAAGTAAAACTGCATCAATATACATAAATTAAAGATGCATCAATAATCGATTTTTAATCGATTATTATTGCTCGTGAAGTTCCCAGAGATTCCCATCTCTAACTAGGAGGCTAAAGAACACTGAAGGGTTTCTTTTTATTCAATTTTATTGCAGCTGGTGTTGTGATTTATATTATGTTAATCTGAATAAATACTTCATAGTTTGAAACCGTTAATAGGGGATTTAAAGTATATGGGTTCATTGTAGAAATGCATAGGTATAGACTACTGAAATTCTAGTATCGGGGCAAATACCACACTCTCTCCACCTGAGGCATATTGTCTTACTCTTACATATTTTTCTTACGTATTTGTCTTAAAAGGGACAATGTCCAAAGTGTCCGGCGTGAAGTTGACATTCACGTACCTTAACGCCAGCAGTAGCCCGACGCGGAGGGGATGTCCACGTCAAAATAAAAACAATCCTCTCAGCCCCAAACAAACCCTCAAAATGAGCAGAAGTCTTTTAAGTTGTCATCCCGCAGACAAAGTTACGCACGAAGAACGCGAACATCACGACTCAAAGTGTTAATTGGCCAGCTTTTTCACAGCTAACAGCCATGCTAGTAGTCATGTCAGTGCCACTTCAAAGAACCTTAATAACTCCCTCCTACATCCGGTCTCGGATTTCAAACTAAAATTCCTATTAAACTAAACTCGTCGTGAATGTTGTATCTAATGCACAGTAAGTGTCTAAATGCACTTTTTACGAATATTAATTGAATTTAAGTTGTATTTGTGACTTTAACGTCCCCTAGACTTACAGTAATCATGCGTTTGTGTGATAATAATAACGCTTTTATTTTTTCGACATCGATCGGTGTCTTGTTTCGTATTTTTATACAACTTGACAAATCCTTCCTCACAGCTGCCAGTCAGCTGACTATCACATCCGCCGTGTCTAGTTTATGGAAGTGAGATTGTTTATTCTCTGCGCAGAGATGAGAAAAGAGGAAAAAGCATGTTTATGATGACTCGTCTCTTTTCAAACCCGCAGGTGCCCGGTAGTCAAGCTCGAACGCCAGTGTTTATGACCCTAGACAAAAGCAATAGAACAAAAGTGATGAAACGCTAAACACACAGTTTAACAATATCTAATTATTATTGACTGTCACCCAATAAATATCATTCTAATTTAATGTTACTACAGAGTACATGTTTTCGAACACAAGTGCAGAGTGACAATGATGCGAATGATACTCTGACATCGATTAGTTTACACTGAAGCCAGTCGCTCTGGACATCACGAAGCGAAACAAGCCGAGCGACTGCGTTGCTGGGGTAAGACGTAAATTTAAGAAACATCTAAAGCATCTTCATTGCAATTATGTATTCTAACTATCTCATTAACGTAGAAAATATCTAATATTGAGCTACACAGGAGTTAAGGCGCTGCAATGAGCCAGAAACAGTCTACACGTGGGTCCACGGTTGTCCGGGTGGGAGCGATTTGTTGCACGAAGGTAGCCGGGCGGACGGGGTTAGTTAGCAATGCAATTGGTGCTTCATTGGCATTACGTTGAGCACCGCTCGCTCGGGATGTGTCGTACAGAAAAACGATTCGCTTAGCATTGATTAGCAAGTTGCTACGAGGAACTGAAATAATGCCAACAACTAATGTGTTATGGAACAATTAAATGTGAATGAAACCATCGTTTATAATATTCTAAGAACCATTAGTTGAATGTGGTCGTTTTTATAAACATGATGGTCGTTTTTAGACATATGCTACTTACTATCGATAGCTATTACCACTGTATAAAATAACAATAATGGAAAAAAACTCTGTTAATCACTTAGTTACCAAAATGTTGCAAGTGATATACATAAAGTATGTTTGCTGTTATTATATTATTTGTCATTTCTAACAGCAATAGTTTCTTCTTGTGTCACTGTGGTAGGTTCCTGCTTTAACTTAGTTCCCAAGATTTTGTGTCCACAGGTATCAGCGCCACCTTGAGGCAGCGCATCATGGGCATAACCAAGCAGTACCTGCGGTACGTCTCTGGCGCGGTCTTCGGCGTGATCGGCAGCCAGAAAGCGAACATCGCCTACGTGACGCTCCGCGGCGGCGAAAGGGGCCGCTATGTGGCCGTGGCTGCGTGCGAACATGTCATCGTCTGGGACATCCGCAAAGCGGAAAAGGTGTGTTGCCGTGATACAAACCCCTGCGTCAGAAAGAAAATAATAATTTGACCCCCTCCACCCTGTCCAGGTCTTGATCCTGAAGGGTCAGAAACACGAAGCAACCTTTTTGTGTCCCTCACCCGATGGCGTCCACATCGCCGTGGGTTACGAAGATGGCGCCGTGAGGATCTTCAGCCTGCTGGACGGCGAGAGCAACGTCTGCTTTAATGGCCACAAGTCTGGCGTCACGGTCATACGCTACGACGGTCTGGGGGCGCGGCTTGTCACTGGTTCCAAAGTAAGTCCGAGGCTAAATGTTGGAATTGTGGCTATCATTCACAATCCTTATGCAAGACAAGCACATGTTTTTGTTTTTGTTTATGCATTCTAAATCATAGATAAACATTAGCAAGAAAATATCCAAAAACCTCCAATAACATTTTATATACATGCTTTAAGTATATATGTAATGTAGTATGTGTCACATTCAAAATAACATATAATAATTATGTATTTTGATCATTTTAGGGCATACAGAACCAATGAGAGTCACTCTTTTCCGCCTATAAAGCGCACTAGAAAACATGCAATAACCCCCATCAACGTTTTATATGCAAACTGTAAGTATATATGTAATGTAGTATATGTCACATTCATAATAACATGTAATGTTTACGTATTTTGATCATTTTAAGCATACGGAGCCAATGAGAGTCGCTCTTTTCCGCATATAAAGCGCACTAGAAAACATCCAATTACCCTCCATCAACGTTTTATATACAAACTGTAAGTATATATGTAATGTAGTATCTGTCATATTCATAATAACATGTAATGTTTACGTATTTTGATCATTTTAAGCATACGGAGCCAATGAGAGTCGCTCTTTTCCGCCTATAAAACGCACTAGAAAACATCCAATAACCCTCCATCGACGTCTTATATTCAAACTGTAAGTATATATGTAATGTAGTATATGTCACATTCATAATAACATGTAGTGTTTACGTATTTTGATCATTTTAAGCGTACGGAGCCAATGAGAGTCGCTCTTTTCCGCCTATAAAGCACACTAGAAAATATGCAATAACCCTCCATCAACGTTTTAAAGGGAAACTGTAAGTATATATGTAATGTAGTATATGTCACATTCATAATAACACGTAATGTTTACGTATTTTGATAATTTTAAGCGTACGGAGCCAATGAGAGTCACTCTTTTCTGCCTTTAAAGCGCACTAGAAAACATCCAATAACCCTCCATCAACGTTTTATTTACAAACTGTAAGTATATATGCAATGTAGTATCTGTCATATTCATAATAACATGTAATATTTACGTATTTTGATCATTTTAAGCATACAGAGCCAATGAGAGTCGCTCTTTTCCGCCTATAAAGCGCATTAGAAAATATGCAATAACCCTCCATCAAAGTTTTATATGCAAACTGTAAGTATATATGTAATGTAGTATATGTCACATTCATAATAACACGTAATGTTTACGTATTTTGATCATTTTAAGCGTACGTAGCCAATGAGAGTCACTCTTTTCCGCCTTTAAAGCGCACTAGAAAACATCCAATAACCCTCCATCGACGTTTTATATACAAACTGTAAGTATATATGCAATGTAGTATCTGTCATATTCATAATAACATGTAATATTTACGTATTTTGATCATTTTAAGCATACAGAGCCAATGAGAGTCGCTCTTTTCCGCCTATAAAGCGCATTAGAAAATATGCAATAACCCTCCATCAAAGTTTTATATGCAAACTGTAAGTATATATGTAATGTAGTATATGTCACATTCATAATAACACGTAATGTTTACGTATTTTGATCATTTTAAGCGTACGTAGCCAATGAGAGTCACTCTTTTCCGCCTTTAAAGCGCACTAGAAAACATCCAATAACCCTCCATCGACGTTTTATATACAAACTGTAAGTATATATGCAATGTAGTATCTGTCATATTCATAATAACATGCAATATTTACGTATTTTGCTAATTTTAAGCATACAGAGCCAATGAGAGTCGCTCTTTTCTGCCTATAAAGCGTACTAGAAAATATGCAATAACCCTCCATCAACATTTTATATTCAAACTGTAAGTATATATGTAATGTAGTATATGTCACATTCATAATAACACGTAATGTTTACGTATTTTGATCATTTTAAGCGTACGTAGCCAATGAGAGTCACTCTTTTCCGCCTTTAAAGCGCACTAGAAAACATCCAATAACCCTCCATCGACGTTTTATATACAAACTGTAAGTATATATGCAATGTAGTATCTGTCATATTCATAATAACATGCAATATTTACGTATTTTGCTAATTTTAAGCATATAAAGCCAATGAGAGTCGCTCTTTTCCGCCTATAAAGCGCATTAGAAAATATGCAATAACCCTCCATCAAAGTTTTATATGCAAACTGTAAGTATATATGTAATGTAGTATATGTCACATTCATAATAACACGTAATGTTTACGTATTTTGATCATTTTAAGCGTACGTAGCCAATGAGAGTCACTCTTTTCCGCCTTTAAAGCGCACTAGAAAACATCCAATAACCCTCCATCGACGTTTTATATACAAACTGTAAGTATATATGCAATGTAGTATCTGTCACATTCATAATAACATGCAATATTTACGTATTTTGCTCATTTTAAGCATACAGAGCCAATGAGAGTCGCTATTTTCCGCCTATAAAGCGTACTAGAAAATATGCAATAACCCTCCATCAACGTCTTATATGCAAACTGTAAGTATATACTGTATGTAATGTAGTACCGGTATATGCCACATTCATAATAACAGGTAATGTTTACGTATTTTGATCATTTTAAGCGTACGGAGCCAATGAGAGTCGCTCTTTTCCGCCTATAAAGCGCATTAGAAAATATGTAATAACCCTCCGTCAACGTTTTATAGGCAAACTGTAAGTATATATGTAATGTAGTATATGTCACATTCATAATAACATGTAATGTTTACGTATTTTGATCATTTTAAGCATACGGAGCCAATGAGAGTCGCTCTTTTCCGCCTATAAAACGCACTAGAAAACATGCAATAACCCTCCATCAACGTCTTATATGCAAACTGTAAGTATATATGTATTGTAGTATATGTCACATTCATAATAACATGTAATGTTTACGTATTTTGATCATTTTAAGCGTACAGAGACAATGAGAGTCGCTCTTTTCCGCCTATAAAGCGCACTAAAAAATATGCAATAACCCTCCATCAAAGTTTTAAAGGGAAACTGTAAGTATATATGTAATGTAGTATATGTCACATTCATAATAACACGTAATGTTTACGTATTTTGATCATTTTAAGCGTACAGAGCCAATGAGAGTCACTCTTTTCCGCCTTTAAAGCGCACTAGAAAACATCCAATAACCCTCCATCAACGTTTTATTTACAAACTGTAAGTATATATGCAATGTAGTATCTGTCATATTCATAATAACATGTAATATTTACGTATTTTGCTCATTTTAAGCATACAGAGCCAATGAGAGTCGCTCTTTTCCGCCTATAAAGCGCATTAGAAAATATGCAATAACCCTCCATCAACGTTTTATATGCAAACTGTAAGTATATATGTAATGTAGTATATGTCACATTCATAATAACACGTAATGTTTACGTATTTTGATCATTTTAAGCGTACGTAGCCAATGAGAGTCACTCTTTTCCGCCTTTAAAGCGCACTAGAAAACATCCAATAACCCTCCATCGACGTTTTATATACAAACTGTAAGTATATATGCAATGTAGTATCTGTCACATTCATAATAACATGCAATATTTACGTATTTTGCTCATTTTAAGCATACAGAGCCAATGAGAGTCGCTATTTTCCGCCTATAAAGCGTACTAGAAAATATGCAATAACCCTCCATCAGCGTCTTATATGCAAACTGTAAGTATATACTGTATGTAATGTAGTACCGGTATATGCCACATTCATAATAACAGGTAATGTTTACGTATTTTGATCATTTTAAGCGTACGGAGCCAATGAGAGTCGCTCTTTTCCGCCTATAAAGCGCATTAGAAAATATGTAGTAACCCTCCATCAACGTTTTATATGCAAACTGTAAGTATATATGTAATGTAGTATATGTCACATTCATAATAACATGTAATGTTTACGTATTTTGATCATTTTAAGCATACGGAGCCAATGAGAGTCGCTCTTTTCCGCCTATAAAACGCACTAGAAAACATGCAATAACCCTCCATCAACGTCTTATATGCAAACTTTAAGTATATATGTATTGTAGTATATGTCACATTCATAATAACATGTAATGTTTACGTATTTTGATCATTTTAAGCGTACGGAGCCAATGAGAGTCGCTCTTTTCGCCTATAAAGCGCACTAAAAAATATGCAATAACCCTCCATCAAAGTTTTAAAGGGAAACTGTAAGTATATATGTAATGTAGTATATGTCACATTCATAATAACACGTAATGTTTACGTATTTTGATCATTTTAAGCGTACGGAGCCAATGAGAGTCACTCTTTTCCGCCTTTAAAGCGCACTAGAAAACATCCAATAACCCTCCACCAACGTTTTATTTACAAACTGTAAGTATATATGCAATGTAGTATCTGTCATATTCATAATAACATGTAATATTTACGTATTTTGCTCATTTTAAGCATACAGAGCCAATGAGAGTCGCTCTTTTCCGCCTATAAAGCGCATTAGAAAATATGCAATAACCCTCCATCAACGTTTTATATGCAAACTGTAAGTATATATGTAATGTAGTATATGTCACATTCATAATAACACGTAATGTTTACGTATTTTGATCATTTTAAGCGTACGTAGCCAATGAGAGTCACTCTTTTCCGCCTTTAAAGCGCACTAGAAAACATCCAATAACCCTCCATCGACGTTTTATATACAAACTGTAAGTATATATGCAATGTAGTATCTGTCATATTCATAATAACATGCAATATTTACGTATTTTGCTCATTTTAAGCGTACAGAGCCAATGAGAGTCGCTCTTTTCCGCCTATAAAGCGTACTAGAAAATATGCAATAACCCTCCATCAATGTCTTATATGCAAACTGTAAGTATATATGTAATGTAGTATATGCCACATTCATAATAACAGGTAATGTTTACGTATTTTGATCATTTTAAGCGTACAGAGCCAATGAGATTCGCTCTTTTCCGCCTTTAAAGCGCACTAGAAAACATGCAATAACCCTCCATCAACGTTTTATATACAAACTGTAAGTATATATGCAATGTAGTATCTGTCACATTCATAATAACATGTAATGTTTACGTATTTTGCTAATTTTAAGCATACCGCTGCGCATTAATTTCACAAACGCATCACAACGTTCGCATTTTCCTTCAACAACAACAACGCTACTAATCATGTCAGACTTCATGAGAGACAACAAAGACCACTTTAGGGACACATGATGATCCAGAAACTTCTATATTTGATCCTGGATGATCTTAAAAGTTTTAGAAACTAAACACAGACAGCTTTAGTGAAACACAAAGCATCATGTAGCAGTATTGCTATGTGCTAAACAAGATATACAAACTATAAACATAATAAAACAATCCCTTACTGTACAATGTCTGCTCTCACTGGGATAAAGACTGATGGGATTTTTATATATTCCTGTTTTCATGAAGAATTAATCAGTGGATGCTTATAAAAAAGGCTTAAAAACCCTTCTTTTCAAAAAAGCCTTTTTTTTTTAAAATATATGCATACTAGTTTTAGCTATTTGGTTGTTCTAGTTTTTATTTTTTTTAATTTTTTATTATCTTTAAAAAAAAATAAAAAATTAATACACTGTAGCACTTGAGGTTGTTTACTCAATGTAAAGTGCTTTTTACAAATAAAATCTATTATTATTATAAAGGAATGATGTGGTTGCAGGACACGTACGTGATCGTGTGGGACGTGATCAACGAGTGCGGCCTGTACCGCCTGCAAGGCCACAAGGACATGGTGACTCAGGCGCTCTTCCTCAAGGACCAGAACCTCCTGGTGACCAGGTGAGCGTCCCGACCCGGCACACGAACCAAAACACTGACCACTAACTCCTGTCGTCACTAACTCCAGCTCCAAGGACTCTTTTGTCAAGTGGTGGGACTTGGACACGCAGCACTGCTTCAAGACCATGGTCGGCCACCGCAGTGAGGTCAGTACATATCTTATATACATCAGATAAAGCTTTCCAGTCCCCCCAAACCGAGGAACAGGGGACCCCCTACTTGTGTATCTGCCATGAAATGATGAGGATTGGATTTTATAATAAATCGCTCTTACAAGTGCCTTGTTATTGCGCAATACTAACCATATTCAGTATTCCGCTGCTAAAAGCCAGCTGGCAACTAGTGCGCGCTAATCACTGGCTGGCAGCTAACACGCTAATTACTAGCTGGCAACGTGTGCGCTAATCACTAGCTTGCAACTGGCTCATTAATTGCTAGCTGACTATTAATCACTAACTGGCAATTAGTGCGCTAATCACTAGGTGACAACTAACGTGCTAATGGCTAGCTGGCGACTAGAGCGCAAAGCGCTAGCTGGCAACTAGCGCAATAATCGCTAGCTGACAACTACCTAATAATCGCTAGCTTGCAAGTAATGCACAAATTGCTAGTTGACAACTAGCGTGCAATCGCTAGCCGGCAAGTAGAGCGGTAATTCCTAACTGGCAACTCACGCAGTAATCACTAGTTGACAATTGGCGCGCTAATCTTCCTCTGACAACTAGCGTGGTACTCGCTAACTGGCAACTCGAGCCCTAATTGCTAGCTGACAACTAGAGCGTAAACCGCAAGCTGGCAATTAATGCACAAATCACTAGCTGACAACTAGCGTGCAATCACTAGCTGACAACTAGAGCATTAATCGCTCACTGACAACTAGCGTGTTACTTGCCAGCTATCAACTAGTGCGCTAATCACTTGGTGACAACTAACGTTCTAATGGCTAGCTGGCAATTGGGGCATTAATCACTAGCTGACAACTAGAGCACTAATTGCTAGCTGACAACTAGAGTGCTGATCGCTAGTTGGCAACTCGCATAATCATCGCAAGCCGGCAAATAGAGCGCTAATCGTTCAACTAACGCAACAATCGCTAGCTGGCAACTGGCTCGCTAATCTTCCTCTGATAAATTGCGTGCTAATTGCTAGCTAGGAACTAGCACACTAATAGTTAGCCGGCAACTAGAACGCTAATTGCTTGCTAACAACTAATGCAACAATCGCTAGCTGACCACTAGCGCCCACATCTTTCTCTGATAACCAGCGTCTTTCTCGCTAGGTGGCAACTAGAGCACTAATTGCTAGCTGGTAACTAATGCACAAATTGCTAGCTGACAACTAGTGTGCAATTGCAAGCTGACAACTAGAGCGCTAATCACTAGCTGGCAACTAGCATGTAAATCATTAGCATGCAACTGGAGCGCTAATCACTTTGCTGACAACTAACGCACCAATCGCTAGCTGGCAACTAGTGCATTAATTGCTAACTGGCAACGAGTGTGCTAATCGCTAGATGGCAACTAGTGTGCTAATCGCTAGCGGACAACTGGTACGATAATCACTAGCTGACAATTGGCGCCATAATTGCTAGCTGAAAACTGGCGCCATAATCGCTACCTGGCAACTAACGCACAGATCTTTAGCTGATAACTAGCGCGCCAATCGCTAGCTGACAACTAGGGTGTTAATCGCTAGCTGATAAATAGAGCGCTAATCATTAGCTGGCAACTAACGCACCAATCGCTAGCTGGCAACTAGTGCAGTAATTGCTAACTGGAAACTAGTGCGCTAATCGCTAGCTGGCACGTAGAGCGCTAATTGCTAGTTGGCAACTAGCGCGATAACCGCTAGCTGACAACTGGTGCGATAATCGCTAGCGGAAAACTGCCGCCATAATCGCTAGCTGGCAACTAACGCACCGATTTTAGCTGATAACTAGCGCGCCAATCACTAGCTGACAACTAGGGCGTTAATCGCTAGCTGATAAGTAGAGCGCTAATCGCTTGCTAGCAACTAATGCAACAATTGCTAGTTGACAACTAGCGCCCTCATCTTCCTCCGATATCTAGCGTCTTACTCACTAGCTGGCAACTAGATCCCTAATCGCTAGCTGATATCTAGCGCGCTATTCGCTAGCTGGTATCTAATGCACAAATTGCTAGCTGACTACTCGTGTGCAATTGCTACCTTGACAACTAGAGCGCTAATCACTAGGTGGCAACTGTCATGTTAATCACTAGCATGCAACTAGAGCGCTAATCACTTGCTGACAACTAACGCACCAATCGCTAGCTGGCAACTAGTGCAGTAATTGCTAACTGGAAACTAGTGCGCTAATCGCTAGCTGGCACTTAGAGCGCTAATTGCTAGTTGGCAGCCAGAGTGCTAATTGCTAACTGACAGCCAACGCGTTAATCGCTAGCTGATAACTATAGTGCTAATCGCTAGCTATCTTAAACGCTGACATGAATATAATAATATGTTGGCTCAATGTTGATGTTTATATAAATACATTTACATTTGTGAGGAAAGTTGTTGGGGGAAATATACAAAATTTCACGGCCCGCCTGCAGTACCTCTGTGCACCCCTAGGGGGTTGTTGAACTCCGATTAAAAATAAAGTATATCTAAATGTGAAATAGGCGTTTTAATATTTGTATGTTTTGACATAATAAATGTCATTTGGAAGGCGGAACACAGAGCGAGTTGAAGCGTTTCAGACAGTAGCTGGAGTACGTGCACAGCGTTTTATACTCCTATATTCAAACACAGTGTTACTGTTCAAACTGGGTAATGTTACAGAAATGGCAAGTTTTTGATGAATACTTGGGCCTACTACGTGACTGTATTTGGTCATTATGGTGGTTCTTGGAGTGTTTTTCTGAGGTGCCACTGTGGCGTGCTCAGGTGTGGTCCATGGCGTTTGTCAACGGCGAGAGGCGACTGTTAACGGGCTCCGCCGACAGCGAGCTGAGAGCGTGGGACATCAGCTACCTGCAGGAGGTGAGGCCACCTTTTTGACCGTGGCGGCCAGACAGGAAGTGAGAGTCTCTGCGTGTGCACAGGAACCAGCTGAGGGCGAGCCTGAAGTGAAGAAGGGAAAAACTCTCCCGCAGGACGACGACGGCGGCGGCGGCGACGCGGACGAGAGCCCAGCTGACGTAAAGGACAATGTTGATGATTAAACGTGGTCGTCAGGACTTTTAACTTTCTGTCTTTTTAGCGCATTTTGACTTGTAAGAAAGCCGGCTCCATCCTCCGCGAGGCCAGAGACCGGGTGGTGTCTCTGGCCTGTGACAACAAGGCCAGGGTCATCGCTTGTCATGTGAGTGCACGCACACACGCCAGGCTATGACATCATCATTAACCAATCACAGGCTGTTGTACCTCAACGCTCGTTCTTCATCTCAGCAAACGACTCCCCAGTTGATGTTCCCTTCCCATCAAGTTCACATCTATTAGGACAAATATTTCACATTCCATCCATCCATCCATTCATTTTCTACCGCTTGTCCCTTTCGGGATCGGGGGGGTGCTGGAGCCTATATCAACTGCATTCCACTGTGAAATTTATTTGGAGGAAAAGTTGCAATGCATTAGGCTAACAATGACACCACAACCAGGCTAACTTGTGACACCACAACCAGGCTAACTTGTGACACCACAACCAGGCTAACTTCTGACAACCAGGTTAACTTGTGACACCACAACCAGGCTAACTTCTGACACCACAACCAGGCTAACTTCTGACAACCAGGTTAACTTGTGACACCACAAGCAGGCTAACTTCTGACAACCAGGTTAACTTGTGACATCACAACCAGGCTAACTTCTGACACCACAACCAGGCTAAGTTCTGACAACCAGGTTAACTTGTGACACCACAACCAGGCTAACTTGTGACACCACAACCAGGCTAACTTCTGACAACCAGGTTAACTTGTGACACCACAACCAGGCTAACTTCTGACACCACAACCAGGCTAACTTCTGACAACCAGGCTAACTTCTGACACCACAACCAGGCTAACTTCTGAAAACCAGGTTAACTTGTGACACCACAACCAGGCTAACTTCTGACACCACAACCAGGCTAACTTCTGACACCACAACCAGGCTAAATTTTGACAACAAGGCTAACTTCTGACACCACAACCAGGCTAACTTCTGACAACAAGACTAACTTCTGACACCACAACCAGGCTAACTTCTGACAACCAGGCTAACGTGTGACACCACAACCAGGCTAACTTCTGACACCACAACCAGGCTAACTTCTGACACCACAACCAGGCTAACTTCTGACAACAAGGCTAACTTCTGACACCACAACCAGGCTAACTTCTGACAACCAGGCTAACGTGTGACATCACAACCAGGCTAACTTCTGAAAACCAGGCTAACTTGTGACACCACAACTAGGCTAACTTCTGACAACCAGGCTAACTTCTGACACCACAACCAGGCTAACTTCTGACAACCAGGCTAACTTCTGACACCACAACCAGACTAACTTCTGACACCACAACCAGGCTAGCTTCTGACAACAAGGCTAACTTCTGACACCACAACCAGGCTAACTTCTGACAACCAGGCTAACTTGTGACACCACAACCAGGCTAACTTGTGAAATCACAACCAGGCTAACTTCTGACAACAAAGCTAACTTCTGACACCACAACCAGGCTAACTTCTGACAACCAGGCTAACTTGTGACAGCACAACCAGGCTAACTTGTGACACCACAACCAGGCTAACTTGTGACACCACAACCAGGCTAACTTCTGACATCACGACCAGGCTAACTTCTGACAACCAGGCTAACTTGTGACACCACAACCAGGCTAACTTCTGACAACCAGGCTAACTTGTGACACCACAACCAGGCTAACTTCTGACACCACATGTCCCCCTCAGTGGAAAAAAGTTTGGACACCCCTGTTTTAGATAGATGTTCAGGTAGAGAAAACCTTCTGCATCCTACAAGTACCAGAAGCCAAAACACATAGCAACCGATTTATGACTCTTCTGAGGGCCTCAAACATCTCATTGTTTGTTTTTTTGACTCGTCAGGGCAACGACTCCATCCTGGAGCTCTTCACGG
>NC_084740.1:69163782-69186282 GCF_033978785.1 Entelurus aequoreus
TGTGAAATTAGTTATTTACACAGAAAGATTCTGTAAATGTTCATCATACCTTAATTGTTTCCAAACGGTACCTGTAAAACGGCTGATCAAACAAAACAGAAGTCATCATCATGGACCCACTAGCTGTGGAAGCTCGCTTTCCAATCAGCTAAACAGACTCAATAACTCCACGGTGACGTTTTGGTGAATTTACTGAGGAATGTGTGAAACTGAAACAATACAAAAATAATGCCATTGTAAGTTAATATGCTAACACAGACACTCGTAAACGTGTTAGCATATTAGCTAATGCTAACGACGCTAGTTTGATTACATTACAATAACACGTACAAATATGCATGAAAACACTCCTATAGAAATCACACTTGGGACGGTTTAGTAAGTAAGATTTGTTTTAGTGATATTGTAAAACTTACAAACGTTGCTTTGAGAAATGAATAAAGAATCCATACGAGTAAAAATGCTATGGACGTCTTTCCTGTTGAAAGCACTACTGGTCAATGGAAGGACACTGCAGCACCTGCAGTGAGCAAACTCGTCCAAAAGATGGCGCCATAGCACAAACAATAAAACAGATTCTTAGTGTATTTGCTTATTTTTAAAAAAAAGAAGTTTTTATTATAGCCGTCAGCAAAGAAAAATTTATAAATTAGCTGCACAATCTTATAAGCTGCAGGGTTCAAAGTACAAGAAAAAGGTAGTCCGGAATTTACGGTATATGTATGTATGTCATTATAATTATTTGTAATATGTGGCAGGTGGCTAAAACTTTTGGAAACACTGACAAGCAGTTAGCATGAGTATTACACTGTTTTGATGGGGTTTTTTTTGCAGACGCACGTACAAATGTACCCTCCGTGCCATTCTACACGTTGGTTGACGTGTGTGTGTGTGTGTGTGTGTGTGTGTGTGTGTTTCAGAAGGCTGACGTTGAAACACACTCGCACGTTACAGCTGGAGGAGGACGTCCTATGCGTGAAGTTCTCTCCCAACCACAGGCTTCTAGCCGTCTCTTTGCTGGACTGCACCGTCAAAGTCTTCTTTAGCGACACGCTGAAGGTAAACACTTCTGCACATTCATTAGCATTAAACGTTAGCTTTTAGCTGTTAGCATTAACTGTTAGTATTAAACGTCTCCACCCGGGCTCTGCAGTTCTTCCTGTCGCTGTACGGCCACAAGCTGCCCGTGCTTTGTCTGGACATCTCACACGTGAGTGGAGTTGGAGTATGTGTACCTCGCGTATGGAGTACGTTTGACGCTCGTAGGTACTTTCTGTTTTCAGGACAGCACGCTGATCGCCACCGGCTCCGCAGATCGCAACGTGAAGATCTGGGGTTTGGACTTTGGCGACTGTCACCGCTCCATGTTTGCACACGATGACAGGTAAGAACCCTCGTTTGGTCTCCCCCCGCTATTTTTCCTCCTCCTCCTTCTTCTTCTTCGGCATTGATTAAAAAACAGGGGTGTCCAAACTTTTTGCACTGAGGGCCGCACACTGAAAAATTCAAGCATGCGGGGGCCATTTTGCTACTTTACGTTATCCAGACCAATACAATATATATATATTTTTTAACCTTTAGTGCTCCCCTCAAGTTTGCTCTCATTATCCCAAAAGGGTCTCAGTCATAAAAATATAAAAAACAAGTCATATACTATTATTATTTTTTATTCAACACTTACAGTAAATCTCTAGATTAAAGGTGTCCAAACCATGGCCCGTGGGCTGGCGGCTTCATTTTGGCCTGTGAGACGTCATAAGTTTTGATAAGAAATCTGGCCGCAGGGAGATTTCAATTAATTTTTTAAAGTCAATTTTATATGCTGCTGTTTTGTCACTGTTTTGTTGACACTATGAGTAATTCAGGTCCATGACCACTTATCGTGCTATGGTTGTGACCAGGCGCAGCATTTACTTATGTGACCCAATGCAAACAACCTTCCCTAGTCATGGTGTAACAAAAAAACATTGTCACACATGACACAATATAACACAAGTTGCGGATATTGTAAAAAAAACGTCCATGCACCATAAAGAAAATTCAGAATTACACCCATTGAAATCCATTGCAGAGCATGATGGGAAACATTCAAAAAACTATCTCCACACTTATCCACGTTTGTTGCATTTTAGCTGCTTGATATTTCTGATTGATTACAAAACTTTAAGAAAGTAAACAAGGTAGGAGTCCAACTTTCACATACTCTTAATATCCAGTTATATTAATTATTTGATAGCCTATATATATATATATATATATATATATATATATATATATATATATATATATATATATATATATATATATATATATATATATATATATATATATATATATATATATATATATATATATATATATATATATATATATATATATATATATATATATAACCCTTGTGTGGTGTTTGGGTCTGTGGGACCCGTTTTCGATTTTTATCAAAAGAAAAATGATACAATTAATTAATTTTTCAAACTGAGACTCACTGGCTTTGGCTCATTTTCTGTGAAGAACATATATCAGAATACATATTTAATGAACACACACCATACATCCCCCCTACACATTTCTATTACATATAAGATGAAACTGGCAGAGAAATTTCCATGCAACTTTCATATTGTTGTTACTCAGCCGGTGTTTGTGGGTCTTAGACTTAGACTTCCTTTTTATTGTCATTTAAATTTGAACTTTACAGTACAGATAAAAACGAAATTTCGTTGCATTAGCTGGTAGACAGTGCAGGATAAAAAAGCAATAAGGTGCAGATGTAAATAAATAGATTACTGTAAAGATAAATATATTGCACTTTTGCATATGCATCCACGTTTATGGATATATGTTATATTGTCTTTATATTCCAGCGAGTTCATCCATTTTTGGGGAGAATTGAGGGGATTATTATGATGCTTACGGCCTGAGGGAAGAAGCTGTTACAGAACCTGGAGGTTCTGCTACGGAGGCTGCGGACCTCTTTCTAGAGTCCAGCAGTGAAAACAGTCCTTGGTGGGGGTGGGAGGAGTCTCTGCAGATTTTCTGAGCCCTGGTCAGGCAGCGGCTTTTTGCGATCTCCTGGATAGGAGGAAGAGTAGTCCTGATGATCTTTTCCGCCGTCCTCACCACTCTCTGGAGAGACTTCCAGTCTGAGGCACTGCAGGCTCCAGTCCAGACAGAGATGCTGTTGGTCAGCAGGCTCTCTATAGTGCCTCTGTAGAATGTGGTGAGAATGGGGGGAGGGAGCTGTGCTCTTTTCATCCCACGCAAAAAGTGCATATGCTGCTGAGCTCTTTTTACAAGTGTGTAGGGACCAGGTCATATTGTCAGTTATCTGCACCCCCAGGAACTTGGTGCTGCTTACCATCTCCACCGCTGTGCCATTGATGAAGAGTGGAGCGTGGCTGGACTGGTGCTTCCTGAAGTCGACAATGATCTCCTTGGTCTTGTCGATGTTCAGGACCAGGTTGTTGGTTCTGCACCAGTCAACCAGATGTTTCACCTTCTCCCTGTAGTACATGTCGTTGTTGTCACGGATGAGGCCCACTACTGTCGTGTCGTCCGCATACTTCACAATGTGGTTAGCAGTGGACCTGGCGCAGCAGTCATGGGTCATCAACGTGACGCAGCCCTGGGGGTCGCCGGTGCTCAGGGAGATGGCACTGGAGGTGTTGTCGCCCACTCTCACAGACTGGGGTCTGTCTGTGAGGAAGTCAAGCAGCCAGTTGCAAAGGGGGGTACTGAATCCAAGGGGGGCCAGTTTGCTCACCAAGTGCTGCAGGAGGATGGTGTTGAATGCTGAGCTGAAGTCCAGAAACAACATCCGCACGTGTGTGTCCTTTCCTTCCAGATGTGCTAAGCTCAGGTGGAGTGCAGAGGAGATGGCGTCCTCTGTGGAGCGGTTAGGGCAATAAGCAAACTGGTATGGGTCGAATTTGGGGGGAAGTCTGGAGACAATGTATTCCTTTACCAGCCTCTCGAAGCACTTCATTACAGATGTTTTTTGATAAGTCAGTATTTTAACATAAAAATGTTTGATTGTGAGGCATTAAAAGCCACAAAATGCAACGGGTCCATCAGACCCACGAACACTGGCTGAGTAACAACAATATGAACACCACACAAGGGATATATATATATATATAAAACTCGACCAAGTTTTTTTAGCCCAATTTAGGCCCCCAAGTCAAAGATTTTGGACACCCCTGCTCGAGATCTATTTGTCGTTGTAAATTTAAAAAAAAAAAGGAAAGGAAACCCTGTTTGTTTTGTAGTAAACATACAAATACCCGGTATGCAATATTTTCCCCAAATACATTTTTAAAGTGGAATATTTGATGTGAAGTAATTGGAGCCTTAAATAGGTCTCTGTACCGAGGATGTCGTTGTGGCTTGTACAGCCCTTTGAGACACTTGTGATTTAGGCCTATATAAATAAACATTGATTGATTGATTGATTGAATAATTCATAACAACGTAGATTTTGATTCATTATTATTTTTAAAGCAATGCCAATTTTTTATAATATAAAAAACAGTCCCACTTAAATTCTTGGGGATCCAAAAGGGCCCCACAACATTTTTTTTTTTAAAGAAATTATACAATTGTTTTTTGTTTTCTTTTTACTTTCATCACTTAAGTCTCTAGATTAACTTCAGCTCTATCCATCGATTCTAAGTTTTAATACTTTTTAAATGTTTTTGTTTGTTTGTTTTGTGCCCTTTATGGCAAATACACAAATTATGCAATATTTTTCCTCAAATAAGTTTTCAAAGTAGAATATTTGATGTGAAGAAATTGGAGCCGCATTTTGCAGACCCCTGGTCTAGCGACTTACAAGTGTTGAAAGTAAAAAAAAAAAGTATGATTTAATTCTAACACCTTTTTGGGGGGGGGGCCTTTTAGAACCCAAAGAATTCTAGTGGGATTTAAAAAAAAAAACTTGCATTGCTCAAAAAATAATAATGAATCAAAATCAATGTTTTTATGAATTTTTGACCTATTTAAGGCTCCAGCTACTCCATTAGACCATTTTATTAATGTTTGTTTGTTTGATTTAGGCCCTTTTTGTAAAAAGAAAAAAAAAAAACAAATAAATAATTAAATGATAAATGGGTTATACTTGTATAGCGCTTTTCTACCTTCAAGGTACTCAAAGCGCTTTGACAGTATTTCCACATTCACCCATTCACACACACATTCACACACTGATGGAGGGAGCTGCCATGCAAGGCGCTACCAGCACCCATAAGGAGCAAGGGTGAAGTGTCTTGCCCAAGGACACAACGGACGTGACTAGGATGGTAGAAGGTGGGGATTGAACCCCAGTAACCAGCAACCCTCCGATTACTGGCACAGCCACTCTACCAACTTTGCCACGCCGTCCCACTTTCAATACTTGAATTTCGAGGTCAATTTCAGATCTATCTGTCGATTAATATTTTATTAATTATTTTTTTATGATTTTGGTTGGTGTTTTTTTTGTCAAAGAAAACTTTAGTTTTTTATGGCAAACACACAAAATATGCAATATTTTCCCCCCAAAATATGTAAGTGTAATATTTGATGTTAAATGAGTGGTGCCTTAAATAGGTCAATAATTCATAAAGACATTGATTCATTATTATTTTTTGAGCAATGACAGTGTTTTTTAAAAATCCCACTAAAAGGGACGGCGTGGCGAAGTTGGTAGAGTGGCTGTGCCAGCAATCGGAGTGTTGCTGGTTACTGGGGTTCAATTCCCACCTTCTACCGTCCTAGTCACGTCCGTTGTGTCCTTGGGCAAGACACTTCACCCTTTTCCTCTGATGGCTGCTGGTTAGCGCCTTGCATGGCAGCTCCCACCATCAGTGTGTGAATGTGTGTGTGAATGGGTAAATGTGGAAATAGTGTCAAAGCGCTTTGAGTACCTTGAAGGTAGAAAAGCGCTATACAAGTATAACCCATTTATCATTTATCATTTAAAATTCTTGAGGATTCATAAGGGTCCCACTCGTGTTTAAAAATAACTCCTACATTTTTAAAAATTATTTTCAACACTTAAATCTCTAGATCAACTTCAGATCTAACCGTCGATTATAAGTTTTTATTTTTTGATTTGAATGTATTATTTTTTGAGAAACAACTTTTTTTGTTTTTTTAAAGATCCCACTTAAATTTTTGCGGACCCAAAAGGGCCCTACTAAAGTGTTAAAATAAGTCATACATTTTATTTTCTTACTACTTTTTTATTTTTTACACTAAAATCTCTTGATTAATTTCAGATGTATCCGTCGATTATTATTTTTTAAAGTACATTTTCTTATGTCTTTAGTTGGGTTTTTTGCATTTTTTGTCAAGGAGAACTATGTTTTTTATGGCAAACACACAACATTTTTCCCAAATAATATTTCAAAGTGTAATATTTGATGTGAAGTAATTGTAGCATTAAATAGGTCAATAATTCATAATAACATTGATTTTGAATCATTATTATTTTTTGAGCAATTAGTGTTTTTTAAACCCCACTAAAATTATTGGGGATTCAAAAGGGCCCCACTCGTGTTAAAAAGAACTTTTTATTTTTATTTTTTATTTTTATTTTATTTTTTTTTTACTTTCAACACTTAAATCTCTAGATCAAGTTCAAATTTAACCGTTGATTATACATTTTTTTGTCTTTTGATTTTAATTCTTTTTATTTTATTTTTAGGAATGGCTGTTTCTTTTTCTTTTTAAAAAAAAATATTCCACAAAAATGATTGGGTACCCAAAAACTGTTAAAATAAATCGTAAATTTTTTCGTACTACTTTTTTACTTTCAACTATTTCATCTCCAGATCGATTTTTTTTATGTTTTTGGTTGGGTTTTTAGCCCTTTTTGTTAAAAAAAAAAAAAAAACAGATTTTTATGGCAAACACACGAAATATGCAATTTTACTTTCAACACTTAAATCTCTAGATCAACTTCAAATGTAACCGTCAACATTTTTAGTTTTTTGTCTTGATTTTAATTCATTATTTTTTGAGGAATGACAGTTTCTTTTGAAAAAAAAATATCTCACTAAAATTGTTGGGGACCCAAAAGGGCCCCACTCATTAAAGTGTTAAAATAAGTCATACATTTTTTTCTTACTACTTTTTTACTATCAACACTTAAATTTCGAGATCGATTTTTTTATGTTTTTGGTTGGGTTTTAAGACCTTTTTGTCAAAGAAATCTAGTTTCTATCGCAATCACACAAAATATGAAATATTCTTCCCAAAAAAATGTTTCAAAGTGGAATATTTTATGTGAAATAATTGGAGCCTATTTAGGTCAATAATTTATAACATTGAGTTTTAAAGGAAAAAAAAGCCTGCATGCCAACTTAGTGTTATTAAAGTCAACATTGCAACTTTTTCTTGTTACCATTAATCTGTTTGCTCTTTTATTCCGCTGTTTTTTATTAGCATTTTTAGAATGTGCCATGGGCCTTTGAAACATTAGCTTCGGTCTGCAAATGACCCCCGGGCCACACTTCGGACACCCCTGCGATAAGGACTAACTTCCCGTGTGTCCCCGCTCTGCAGCGTCATGTACCTCCAGTTCGTCCCCAAGACACACTTGTTCTTCACAGCGGGCAAGGACAAGAAGATCAAACAGTGGGACGCAGACAAGTTTGAGCACATCCAGACCTTAGAGGTCAGTCTCTGCAACAGCTGAAAGATTGGAGCTCAAGGTCGGGACTCTAACTCCTCTTCTTCCCCCGCCAAGGGTCACCATCGCGAGGTGTGGTGTCTGAGCATCAGCCCCAACGGCGACCATCTTGTCTCCTCCTCACATGACAAGTCCCTGCGCCTGTGGGAGAGGACGCGGGAGCCCATCATCCTGGAGGAGGAGAGAGAGATTGTGAGCAGGAAGAGGACCGCGGCGCCATCTTTTATTCCAGCCTTCCTCTGCAATGTCTTTTTATTTCACAGGTTCGAGAAGCCGAGTTCGAGGAGAGCTTGGCCAAAGGAGACGCTCCGGTGGTGAGTGACGTCGTCCTCTTCCTGACCCACAACCCAGCAGCCGCATGGATTCCTTAGCCAATCACCTGTCTCCATGCTGATCCCGCAGGTACCTGGAGAGACCCAAGGCGAGGCTGCACCGGCTGCCAAAAAGACTGTGGAGACCGTGAAAGCTGTACGTTGACTTCCATCTGTGGCTAGCACTTTAGCCAGCACTTTAGCCTTCATTTTAACCAGCACTTGAGCCTTCACTTTAGCCAGCACTTTAGCCTTCATTTTAGCCAGCACTTTAGCCTTCATTTTAGCCAGCACTTGAGCCTTCACTTTAGCCAGCACTTTAGCCTTCATTTTAGCCAGCACTTGAGCCTTCACTTTAGCCAGCACTTTAGCCTTCACTTTAGCCAGGACTTTAGCCTTCATTTTAGCCAGCACTTGAGCCTTCACTTTTGCCTTCATTTTAGCCAGCACTTGAGCCTTCACTTTAGCCAGCACTTTAGCCTTCATTTTAGGCAGCGCTTGAGCCTTCACTTGAGCCTTCACTTGAGCCAGCACTTTATCCAGCATTTTAGCCAGCACTTGAGCCTTCACTTTAGCCAGCACTTTAGCCTTAATTTTAGCCTACACTTGAGCCTTCACTTGAGCCTACACTTGAGCCAGAAGTTAGCCAGCACTTTAGCTAGCACTTTTGCCTTCACTTGAGTCAGAATTTAACCAGCACTTTAGCCAGCACTTTAGCCTTCATTTTAGCCAGCACTTGAGCCTTCTCTTTAGCCAGCACTTTAGCCTTCATTTTATCCAGCACTTTAGCCTTAATTTTAGCCAGCACTTGAGCCTTCTGTTTAGCCAGCACTTTAGCCTTCATTTTATCCAGCACTTTAGCCTTCATTTTAGCCAGCACTTGAGCCTTCACTTTAGCCAGCACTTTAGCCTTAATTTTAGCCTTCACTTGAGCCTTCACTTGAGCCTACACTTGAGCCTTCACTTGCGCCTTCACTTTAGCCAGCACTTTATCCAGCACTTTAGCCAGAAGTTAGCCAGCACTTTAGCCAGCACTTTTGCCTTCACTTGAGTCAGAATTTAACCAGCACTTTAGCCTTCATTTTAGCCAGCACTCGAGCCTTCACTTTAGCCAGTTCTTTAGCCTTCATTTTAGCCAGCACTTTAGCCTTCACTTTAGCCAGCACTTGAGCCTTCACTTTAGCCAGCACTTTAGCCTTCATTTTAGCCAGCACTTGAGCCTTCACTTTAGCCAGCATTTTAGCCTTCATTTTAGCCAGCACTTGAGCCTTCACTTTAGCCAGCACTTTAGCCTTCATTTTAGCCAGCACTTGAGCCTTCACTTTAGCCAGCACTTTAGCCTTCATTTTAGCCAGCACTTTAGCCTTCATTTTAGCCAGCACTTGAGCCTTCACTTTAGCCTTCACTTGAGCCTTCACTTGAGCCTTCACTTTAGCCAGCACTTTATCCAGCACTTTAGCCTTCAGTTTAGCCAGCACTTTAGCCTTCATTTTAGCCAGCACTTGAGCCTTCACTTTAGCCAGCACTTTAGCCTTCATTTTAGCCAGCACTTGAGCCTTCACTTTAGCCAGCACTTTAGCCTTCATTTTATCCAGCACTTTAGCCTTCATTTTAGCCAGCACTTGAGCCTTCACTTTAGCCTACACTTGAGCCTTCACTTTAGCCAGCACTTTATCCAGCACTTTAGCCTTCACTTTAGCCAGAAGTTAGCCAGCACTTTAGCCAGCACTTTTGCCTTCACTTGAGTCAGAAATTAACCAGCACTTTAGCCAGCACTTTAGCCTTCATTTTAGCCAGCACTCGAGCCTTCACTTTAGCCAGTTCTTTAGCCTTCATTTTAGCCAGCACTTGAGCCTTCACTTTAGCCAGCACTTTAGCCTTCATTTTAGCCAGCACTTGAGCCTTCACTTTAGCCAGCACTTTAGCCTTCACTTTAGCCAGAAGTTAGCCAGCACTTTAGCCAGCACTTTTGCCTTCTCTTGAGTCAGAATTTAGCCAGCACTTTAGCCTTCACTTTAGCCAGAATTTAACCAGCACTTTAGCTAGCACTTTAGTTAGCACTGTAACTAGCACTTTATCTAGCACCGTGCACTATTAGCTCCGAGATGAAGGCTATCTGACGTGTGTTTGTGTGTGTCAGGCTGAGCGCATCATGGAGGCTCTGGAGCTCCTCAGGCAGGAGAACAGGAAGATGGAGGAACATAAATATGCTTGTGAGCGTGCTGGAAAAGAGGTGGGAATGCTGTCATGTTGCTTACTGGCCACTTCATTAGGTACACCAGGGTTCATTTACTGGGTGTTCACACACTTGTCTCTTTCTAATATTTACACCAGTGGTCCCCAACCACCGGACCGATTGGTACCGGGCCGCGCAAGAAATTAAAAAAAAAAAAATAAATATTATTTTATTTTTTTAATTAAATCAACATAAAAAACACAATATATACATTATATATCAATATAGATCAATACAGTCTGCAGAGATACAGTCCGTAAGCACATATGATTGTATTTATTTATGGGGAAAAAATTTTTTTTTCAAGCGTTGACCCGTCCCCAGCTACAAAAAGGTTGGGGACCACTGATTTACACCACAGGTCGACAAACTTGGGGGGCCGCATTAAGATAAAAAAAAAAACTAACTATATATATATGTATATATATATATATATATATATATATGTGTGTGTGTGTCTATGTATGTATGTATGTATGTATGTATGTATGTACGGTATATATATATATATATATATATATATATATATATATATATATATATATATATATATATATATATATATATATATATATATATATATATATATATATATATATTATATATATATGTGTGTGTGTGTGTGTGTGTGTGTGTGTGTATGTATGTATGTATGTATGTGTGTATGCTTAACTTATGATTGCAAAGCAAGTTATCCATCAAATTGTACACTATAAAAGTGACCAATAGATTTTACTGTAAAATTTAGAGAGGTTTTTTACAGCATGTCAGTGTAAGTTGAAAAAAACAACCAAAGTTTGTTTTTTTATACAGTAAAATTCTGTCGACTGAGCTGTCAGGTTTTGTTTTTTTTACCGTAAAATTAATGGTTGATGTTTTTACGGTGTGTTACTGTAAATGGAATAACGATACCACATTTTATTATGGTAAAAGTTGCCAAAATAAAATACAAAAATGTTTTCTATTTACAGTAATATGTTGTAAAGAATAATAATACTAAAAAAAAACACCATATATTTTACAGTAAAAGTCTGGCAACTAAGCTGCCAGTTTTTTTCCGTAAACAACAGTGGTAAAATCCACAGATTGTTTTTTACACTGTACGTAAAAAAAAGAAAGTAAAATAGGCAAATTCATTAATTATTTACTGTTACAAGCGGCCCTCTAATGGCAGCCATGACTGCGGTGTGGCCCTCAATGAAAACAAGTTTGACACCCCTGATCTACACTACCATTCAAAAGTTTGGGGTCACATTGAAATGTCCTTATTTTTGAAGGAAAAGCCCTGTACTTTTCAATGAAGATAACTTTAAACTAGTCTTAACTTTAAAGAAATACACTCTATACATTGCTAATATGGTAAATGACTATTCTAGCTGCAAATGTCTGGTTTTTGGTGCAATATCTACATAGGTGTATAGAGGCCCATTTCCAGAAACTATCACTCCAGTGTTCTAATGGTACAATGTGTTTGCTCATTGGCTCAGAAGGCTAATTGATGATTAGAAAACCCTTGTGCAATCACGTTCACACATCTGAAAACAGTTTAGCTCGTTACAGAAGCTACAAAACTGACCTTCCTTTGAGCAGATTGAGTTTCTGGAGCATCACATTTGTGGGGTCAATTAAACGCTCAAAATGGCCAGAAAAAGAGAACTTTCATCTGAAACTCGACAGTCTACTCTTGTTCTTAGAAATGAAGGCTATTCCACAAAATTGTTTGGGTGACCCCAAACTTTTGAACGGTAGTGTACATCAACAATATTTGTCTGAGTGTCTGGACTAGACAGATAAAAACCCCATTTTTAATTGATTTTGGATTTTTTTGACCGATTAAGAATCGTTACAAATAAGAATCACGATTCATTCATTTTTTTTTGGCACCCCTACTAAATATAGGTAAAAACACGCCGTGAGCCAGTCTTCTTGTTACATTTGTGATGTCTTGCTGCAGTGATTTACACCATCTCGTATACATAAGGCAGCCAAAACATTAGGTACAGGTCCTATCTTGAATAAAACTGAGCATTATTATTTTTGCTCATGAAAAGTGTACCTTCATGATGGTAATAATTAACGTGACCTTGTCTCGCAGCTGGCGCCCCCCGAGCCCAATTCCATCCTTGTGGCCTTTGGAAACATTTCTGTAAGCACCACATAAGCACTCCAATTTTTTTAAAAATGTATTCCACTCACAAATATTCACTGTGTGTTCCTCTTCCAGCCGTCTCGCTACGTCCTAGACGTCATCAAGAAGGTCCGGTCCAGGTGAGACGCAGCCTCTCGGGTCACATGTCCGTTGCCCCTCCCGCTCCCCTTAACCTTGCGATGCTATGTTAGCGAGCTGGAGGTTTCCCTGCTGGTCCTGCCGTTCTCGTACGTTCCCGAGCTGTTGGCGCTCTTCGACGGATTCATCCGGCAAGGCCTGGACGTGGAGCTGGTGTGTCGCTGCCTCTTCTTCCTGCTCAAGTGAGTTTCCTGACAGACACGCCGTTGCTTCCGCCCACAAGGTGGTGCTAGCATCGCTCGTCAGCCTGAAGGTGTAAACATAAGTTACATAACCCTGGTTTACTGTGACGAAAGAGTACACACCAGAAAACACAAACTGGGAGCTGATGGAGATCAGCTGATAACACAACCTTACGTCTAAATTTGTTTTTTTTTAAATCACTTTTAACTCTTTGGGTTGAATTTGAAATGACAAACTGTCTATTTTTGTTTTGTATTTACCGTATTTCCTTGAATAGCCGCAGGGGCGTTAATTAATTTAAAACCTCCTGTCACTCCTGCGTTTACCGGAAGCCTGCGGGATGGCCGTGCATGCGGTAATTATTTTAAAACCTCTTCTCACTCCGGCGTTTACCAAAAGGAATCCGGTAAATTTAGGCGTGCGCTTTGAGTGTGATGTAAGCATACCATCATGAAAAGCACATTTAATAAAAAAAACGTTATTATGGTCTTACCTGTACTTATAAATGGAGTCCATTTGCAGCTCCTTCTGACCAAAAGCATCGATAACTTGTTTATAGAAGTCTTCATTATTTTCTTTCTTCCGTTTTAAAAGTCTCTCTGTCTCGATGGAGATATTCCTTTAATTATTACCTCCTGCTTCGATTGAAAGTCCAGTTTAGAAAACTGTTTTATTTTAGATACCGGTATGTAATCCTCCTTGTTAAACGCAGAGGAAAAAAAAAAAAAATCTCTTGCTGCGTGTGTTCACTTCTTCTGCAGTACCGGAAGTCGCAAGAAGGATCACTAGCGCGGCAGCGCCCTCTACCACCAGGAGGCGGGAGTCATTTGATGACTCATACAGTATTTAACACACGCAGCTACGGTATATTAATAAAACATAGCTGCTTACTGTTCTTTTTAGCATACTGTACCGGTATTCAATAGCTTGGACCTTAAATCCTACTGAATAGCTCTTTATCTTTTTTCCTTTGTGCGATTGTAAACTACTGAAAGCAGCTTCCTCCATTTTGAAAATGAGGACAGGTAAAGCGTCACTCGTGACGTAACGAATTTGACCCGGTGGAAGTTCTAGCCATATGCTAAATATTTTGCGAAACGAGTTTGACCCGGCGAAAATGATAGACATGCGATAATAAAATTAATATTTTGCGAAACGAATTTGATCCGGCGTCAATAATGAACTGGCGATAAGGCCAAGCATGCGTTAATTATTTTGAGAAACGAGTTTGACCCGGCAGTAATTCTAGACGTGCGAATACTATCTTGCCTGCGCCAATTCAAGGAAATACGGTAGTTGTATTTAGTGTAACGGTTATGCGGATACTGTGGTATTTTGGTTTCAAAGTCTTCACAATAATACTTCCTGACGGTGTCCAACAAAAAGTCGCTGTGTAGTTTTTTTCTGGCGCTTTAGCGTTGGCCGGGTCTGAAAATAAACATTTCCCAGAATCCTCTGCACCGTGCATGAACATCACCTTGTTCAAAGAACGAAACCAACACAGTGCATGAACTCACAACAAACGACACACCTCTAGTGTGACTTCTGCAGTTGCCGTATACACAATACCACGACAGGGAGACGTTTTTATTTACACGATGAGTCGGGTGTGTCTCGACCTCCGCGGCGGAGGCTCCGCCGAACCCCTGAGGCCGACTCACTGAACCCCTAGGGTTCGAACGAACCCAGAGTAAGAACCACTGCCCTAGTGTGTGAATGTTGTCTGTCTATCTGTGTTGGCCCTGCGATGAGGTGGCGACTTGTCCAGGGTGTACCCCGCCTTCCGCCCGAATGCAGCTGAGATAGGCTCCAGCACCCCCCGCGACTCAGAACGGGACAAGCGGTAGAAAATGGATGGATGGATGGATCACTGCCACAAGTAGTGTAAAAGTGTATTACAACTGAGTACCGCTGCAGACCAACTATTGTTAAAAAAAAACACTGAACTAACTAGAAACCAATTCACAAGATTATTCAATGATTTTTATATCGGTATCCCTGTATTTCCTTGGTATCGAACTGATGACATAATGCCCTGTATCACTAACACCTACTGTCTGCTAAGCTAGCAGACTGAGATGTTAGCAAGAGCAAAACTTACTGCCAGTTCTTATATTGGACATTTAAGATATAGGCCGCTATAATCTGATACCTGTTTTTTAGTTGTTTTTTTGTATTTTTTTGCCGATATCAATATCGGATCTGGACACCCCGAATAATCACAATCATAAAGTCACTCCTTAATTAGTACTTTATAGAAGTTGACAGTTTATCTTCCTCATTTATTTTGGGCCAATAAATGTGAACATTTGAATGGTTCATTACAGTATGGTAGGGATTCATATGGAGGAAGAGGTGGGGTTAATCATTTTGCAATGCAGTCTGCTGAAAATGATGGAAAGCGCCACTCTGCACAGCAACTGTGGTCAAAGTTGGAACACGCTTCAAGATAGTCAATGCACATCCGGTGGCTGACGTGAATAGCGCAACTACCAAATTTGTCACGTATCATGTGTCAGGTAAACCGCGACGAATGGGGCGTTTAGCATTATATAACAATGAAATGATAAAGATTACGTCTATGCCACGACCTTGTCTGAGTGGATCATCGGGACTTTTTCTCGCCTCAGGATTCATTTTGGTCAGATCTCCAGCAGCCAGAAGCTCCTCGCCGTCATCGATGACCTCCGCACCCACACGCTCTCCAAAGTGAAGGAGATCCGGGTAAGTCGCCTCCGAGCAAGATGGCCGCCTTGTCTTGTCGGCGCCCTCACGTGTCTCCTCCTCGCTGGAGCAGGACCTGATGGGCTTCAACAGCGCCGCCCTGCAGTTCCTCCAGCGCCAGATCGAGAGTAAGGAGGAAGTGATGTTTTTCATGGACGCCACGGACCGGCTGAAGGAGAAGAAGAAGAAGAAGAGGAAGAGGGAGCGAGCCATCCTCACCATCGCTTGAAAGATCACGTTGTGTTTTCTACAGTTAGCGTCTTGAATAAATACCTTGTTCTCACCTTGCCCACCAGCCTTGCTTCGCGTGCAATTCAAGACTTCCTGTCTGGGCCCTGGACCGCCGCCTTGGTGTCCCACAGGGCTCCCCCCTCTGCCCCTCCCCTTCTGCTCGGCCTCCCTGAGAGTGAGGAGATGTGGTTTGACTTTACAAGCTTGTAATTTCTCACATGCATGTACGACACGCTGGCGGTAACGCTGTGTCAACATGGCCGACGCCATCCTTCTAGAACTTTTTTCCACTGACGGCCGCGCACTAAAAAATGAAAGCATACATTTTCCTATTTTTTAACTTTTAGTGCTCCCCTCAAGTTTGGTCTTGGGGTCTCAATCTTAAAAATATTAAAATTTTCATATAAGAAAAAAAATATATATATTTTTTTTAAACCTAATTCTCTATCACAGGTGTCAAACACTAGACCCGTGGGCCAAATCTGGCCCGTCACATCATTTTATTGTGGCCCATCACATTCTAATGTGGCACATCACATTTTATTGTGCCACGCCATGTTTTATTTTGGCCCACCACATTCTAATCCAGCACACCGTATCGTTTTATGTGGTCTGTCACATCATTTAATGTAGTCCGCTGCATCATTTTAATGTGGTATTTAAGGTATTTGATTTTTAAAGCGGCCTCTCATGTCATTTTAACGTGGTGGACCACATTTTTATAATGTGGTCCACCATGTTATTTATCTGGCAAGCTACATCATTTTATTTTGGCACACCACATCATTTTATGTGGTCCGCCGCATAATTTTAAGGTGGCCCCCCATATCATTTTAAAGTGGCTCACCACGTCATTTTATGTGGTGCTCCACAGAATTTTTGTGGCAAGCCATACCTTTATGTGACCGGTCACACATTTTTTAATGTAGTCCGCCGCATAATTTTAATGTGGCCCCCCCATATAATTTTAAAGTGACTCACCACATCATTTTATGTGGTGTTCCACATCATTTTTGTGGCCGGTCACATCTTTTTAAGGTGGTCCACTTTGGCCCACTGCATCATTTTTTGTTTGGCCCACCGCATCATTTCATGTGGTCCGCCACATCATTTAATGTAGTCCGCCGCATAATTTTAACGTGGTATTCAAGGTAATTTACGTGGCCAGCCACATTTTATGTTGGCCCACCACATCATTTTAAAGTGGTCCGCCACATCATTTAATGTAGTCCGCCGCATAGTTTTAATGTGGTATTCAAGGTAATTTACGTGGCCAGCCACATTTTTTGTTGGCCCACCACATCATTTTAAAGTGGTCCGCCACATCATTTAATGTAGTCCGCTGCATAATTTTAAGGTGGCCCCTCATATTATTTTAAAGTGACTCACCACGTCATTTTATGTGGTGTTCCACATCATTTTTGTGGCCGGTCACATCTTTTTAAGGTGGTCCACTTTGGCCCCCTGCATCATTTTATTTTGGCCCACCGCATCATTTTATGTGGTCCGCCACATCATTTCATGTAGTCCGCCGCATAATTTTAAAGTGGTATTCAAGGTAATTTACGTGGCCAGCCACATTTTATTTTGGCCCACTGCATCATTTTAACATGGCCCACCACATCATTTTAAAGTGGTCCGCCACATCATTTAATGTAGTCTGTCGCGTAATTTTAAAGTGGCCCCTCCATGTCACTTTAAAGTGGATCACCACATAATTTTATGTGGTATTCAAGGTCATTTATTTGGCCTGCCAAACCTTTTTTACGTGGCCGGCTACGTCTTTTTATTTTGGCCAACTGCGTTATTTTAAAGTAGCCCGCCACATAATTCTAAAGTGGCCCACCACTTCATTTAATGTAGCACGCTGCATAATTTAATGTGGTATTTAAGGTATTTGATTTTAAAACGGCCCCTCGTGTCATTTTAATGTGGTGGACCACATTTTTATAATGTGGTCCACCACGTTATTTATCTGGCCAGCCACATCATTTTATTTTGGCCCACCACATCATTTTATGTGGTCTGCCACATCAATTAATGTAGTCCTCTGCGTAATTTTAAAGTAACCCCCATGTAATTTTAAAGTGTCTCACCACGTCATTTTATGTGGTGCTCCACATCATTTTTGTGGCAAGCCACACCTTTATGTGACCGGTCACATCATTTAATGTAGTCCGCCGCATAATTTTAAAGTGGCCCCCCCATATCATTTTAAATTGGCGCACCACGTCATTTTATGTGGTGTTCCACATCATTTCTCAAGTCTCCAGTCTACATGTTGGCCACCAGAGGGCGCCAGCACTCCACTCATAATGCACGTGAGCGCTTTTCCTTTTTTCTCCACATTAAAACATATTTAATCTGAACTATTTATATGGAAACTATATTTAACTATAACCATGCATTAATATTCATGCATTTTAAATACTATTAAATAATTTCAATAAATAATATAATTACATGTTATTATAAGGTTTCACTTTGTGACTAGCATGCATGCTACAATTCTGCAATTGTTTTACTAAAATAAACGAAATAATATAAATAAATGAAGTATTTTTTTGTGTTTTTATTTAATTCTACCAAAACAATACAATAAAAAAACGCCGTCATCCAAGACTTGGCGTCGCTTCTCCGCGGCCCACCAGAACCTTTCATCACTCTCAAGTGTTGTCGACGCCACACAAACTAGAAATAAGAATATTCTCACAGACGAGAAATGGCCGGAACATCACAGCATATCACAGCAGCTCATAAAAATCAGCCTCCTAGTGGCCCTGACAAGAACTGTCTGTTGACTTTCTACACAAGAGTTGTGGTTATTTAACTACTATTTACCTTATTTGACCTTTTATTTCAATCAATTTACCTTCTTTTACCTTCTATTTACCCTTTAATTAACTTATTCAACCTTCTATTCACCTTATTTGTCCTTTTATTTACCTTCTTTAACCTTCTATTTACCTTTTATTTAACCTATTCAACCTTCTATTCACCTTATTTGTCCTTTTATTTACCTTCTTTAAGTTAAGTTAAATTTAAAGTACCAATGATTGTCACACACACACTAGGTGTGGCGAAATTATTCCCTGCATTTGACCCATCACCCTTGATCACCCCCTGGGAGGTGAGGGGTGCAGTGAGCAGCAGCGGTGGCTGCGACCGGGAATCACCTTCTATTTACCTTTTATTTAATTTATTTGTCCTTATATTGACCCTATTTTGCCTTTTATTTACCTTCTATTTACCTTCTATTTACCTTATTTGACATTTATTTACCTTCTTTAACCTTCTATTTACCTTTTATTTAACTTATTCAATCGTCTATTTACCTTATTTTACCTTCTTTGACCTTCTATTTTACTTCTATATTCATTTTAATCTTTTATTTGCCTTCTTTTACCTTATTTTACCCTCTATTCAACTTCTTTTACCTAACATTTACTTTCTATTTACCTTTTTTTTACTTCTTATTTACCTTATTGTACCTTCCAAATGTCATATCGTATACATGCAAAAGTATATAGGTTTGACAAATTAAGCTCCTTGATTATTGCTTCTTTTACCTTTTATTTACCTTCATTTACCCAGTATTTAAATTATTGTACTTTTTATTGACTTTTTTTAAAACCTTTTATTATGTTTATTTTACCTTTTATGTACCTTGTTTTTACCATCTATTTACCTTTTTACCTACATTTACCTTTTATTTACTTTTTTACTTTCTCTTTTCCTTATTTTACCTTCCTTTTACCTTATTTCACCTTATTTTCCCTTTTATTTATTACCTTCACCTCCAATTTACCTTTTTTGTACCTTCTATTTGCCTTGTTTTACCTTCTATTCAGCTTATTTTACCTTCTATATTCCTTTTTTCAGCGTGTATTTACCTTCTATTTAACTTCTTTTACCTATCATTTATTTTCTATTTACCTTCTTTTACACTTTATTTACCTTAATGTACCTTCCAAATTTAGTAACGTATATGTGCAAATGTATGACAAATTAAGCTCCTTGAATCCTTGAATTTTCCTTCTTTTACCTTTTATTTACCTTCAATTACATCGTATTTAAATTATTTTACCATCTATTTACTTTTTTAAAACCTAAATTCATCTTTTATTTACTTTCTTACCTTCTCTTTTTATTATTGTACCTCCTTTTTACCTTCATTTACTTTGTATTCAAATAATTTGGCCTTTTATTGAAATCGTTTACCTTTTATTTACCTTCTATTATATTTATTTGACCTTTTATGTACCTTTTCTTACCATCTATTCAAACCTATTTACCTTTTATTTATTACCTTTACCTCCAATTTACATTTTTGTTTACCTTCTATTTGCCTTGTTTTACCTTGTATTTAACTTTTTTTTAACCTTTTATTTATATATTTAACTTCCCTTTACCTTTCTCCACCTTATTTTACCTTTAATTCACTTCCATCACCTCCACTTCACCATTTGTTTTAACCTTTAACCTTTTATTCAGTCCAGATGTATTATTTACACTCCTTAAAAGATTAATCAGAGCAACAGAATATAAATCAAAGCTTTTTTTCAAATCGAATTAATCGATTAACAGTCTCAAATTATGTCTTTAAAAAACAAAAAATTATTTTAATTTTATACAAAAAAATCCCCATATTTGGAAAGTCCATGTATTTGGACAATGACGATAGGAAAAGATACAAGTGCGCCCTCTCGTGGTTGTGAGCTGTACTTTCATGACGTCACATCTGTCTCATTGATATTATATAGTCATTTATTTCTATGGTGTCTGAGAATGATCGTCACCGCCTCGCTCCGTTTGAGACAGCGACCTCTGCTGGATGCATAGCTGCAGTACTCTTGCCCGCCTTAAACTGTTGAAGTTGTCCTAATCAATACTGCATTATTGATCATCGAATGTGTGAGGAAGTATTATTAGTATTTTAAATCAGGTCAAATGGGACAGAATGAAACACATAAATCTTTATATTTACCTAAATGTGTCATTAATTCATCAACATTGAAATTGAATACACAAATGTGTCATTAATTAACTTAATGTAAAAACTATTGATTTATTTGAATATTGAGTCGATGATATAATTATCATGCTCTATCTTCTGGTATCATAGCGGACTGCATGGGTCAGCCCTCATTTGATGGTCTTTTATTCAGTTTTGGATGCAGAGTAGGCCAGAGGACAGCACCCAGGCCCAGAGACCTGCAGGGGGGAGGACTTCATGACGCCTGGTCATCACACCAGCTGACCCGCTAACCAGCTAACTAGTTAACCAGCTAACCGCCCAGTGCCAGCTAGCACCCATCTCCCACAGGTACCCGCTCCTCAACATGAACTAGTCCTAACTAGTTGGTACTTGGGCTGCACCTGTCCATTCATTTAGTCATCTATTGATTAGTTTCATGGATCAATGGAGTAATCGGATTTAAAGTTCAAGAAAGTAGTTGAAATAAAGATTGTTGTATTGGCCATAACATTCATTACCTTCTATTTACCTTTTTTTTAACCTTCATTTTTACCTTCTTTTTAACTTGTTTTACCTTTTTTTTTTTTTTAAACTTTTAATTACCTTCATTTACTTTTGACCTTTTATTTAACTTGTTTTATCGTCTTTTCACCTTCTTTTACCTTTAATATTTCTTTTAACCTTTTATTTATCGTCTATTTATCTCTTTTGCCTTCAATATTCTTTAATTAAACTTTTTATTTGCCTTCGTTTACCTCCAATATTCCTTATTTTAACCTTTTATTTACCTTCTATTATACTTAATTTACATCTGACTACATTATTTGACCTTCTAATTACCTTATTTACTTTGTAAGTCAAAGAAGGTAATTATAATGGAAAATTAGGTTAATAAAAGGTAAAATATGTTAAATAGAAAGTAAGAAAAGGTAAAAAAAAAAGGTAAATAAGTTAAAGTAAAAGAGGATAACAAGGAAAATATGTTATTTGTGTTCTTTTCCATGTTATCCTCTTTTACCTTTAATGTATCCTTCAACTTATTTACTTTTTTTTATTACCTTTTCTTACTTTCTATTTAACATCTTTTACCTTTTATTAACCTTATTTTCCATTTTAATTACCTTCTTTGACCTTGTATTACCTTCTATATTTATTTGTTCTACCTTTAATGTACCTTCTTTTATCTTCTGTTTACTTTGTTTTACCCTTTGTATTACTTTCTTTACTTTTTTTTACTTTCCATTTACCTTCTTTAACCTTCTATTTAACTTCTTTGACTGTCTCTTACCTTGTTTTTATCTTATTTCACCTTCTATAGTCCTTATACCTTTATTTACCTTGTGATATCATGTGCGATACAAGCGGTCCTGCAGCGTGTTTACTTTTGTGTGATATCATGTGCAATACAAGCGGTCCTGCAGTGTGTTTACTTGTGTGTGATATCATGTGCGATACAAGCTGTCCTGCAGCGTGTTTGCTTGTGTGTGATATCATGTGCGATACAAGCCGTCCTGCAGCGTGTTTGCATGTGTGTCATATCATGTGCGATACAAGCAGTCCCGCAGAGTGTTTACTTGTGTGTGATATCACGTGCCATACAAGCAGCCCTGCAGGGTGTTTACTTGTGTGTGATATCACGTGCGATACAAGCCATCCTGCAGTGTGTTTACTTGTGTGTGATATCATGTGCTATACAAGCGGTCCTGCAACGTGTTTACTTGTGTATGATATCATGTGCGATACAACCAGTCCTGCAGCGTGTTTACTTGTGATATCATGTGCGATTCTTTTATTTTTAATGACAAACATTGCCTAAAATAATAATAACAATAAAAACTTATAATCAACAAATAGTTGATCTTGAGATATAAAATGATG
>NC_084740.1:69193782-69201282 GCF_033978785.1 Entelurus aequoreus
TCCATATCCATTTATATATATATATATATATATATATATATATATATATATATATATATATATATATATATATATATATATATATATATATATATATATATATATATATATATCCATATCCATATCCATTTATATATATATATATATATATATATATATATATATATATATATATATATATATATATATATATATATATATATATACAGTATACATACGTATATATATATATAAGAAATCTTCAAAAGAGTTGGTTCGTTCGCGAACGTCACATCTCTATCGCCTAGTCGACTGATCGTCAAAAATGGGCAAACTGTAACAATTTCAAAACAAAGTTGACTAGGAAAACTCTTAGTCCAAGCTGGAAAAAGTTAGATTACACAAAATAAAAAAATAAAATAAAATATATAATTTATATATGTTTATATATATATATATATATATATATATATATATATATATATATATATATATATATATATATATATATATATATATATATATATATATATATATATATATATATATATATATATATATATATGTGTATATGTTTTTTTGTATATATATATGTATACATACATATATATATATATACATACATATACATATATATGTATATGTATATATATATATATATATATACATATACATATATACATACATATATATGTATATATATATATATATATATATATATATATATATATATATATATATATATACAAAAAAACGTATATGTATATGTATATATATATATATATATATATATATATACATATACATATATACATACATATATATATATATATATATATATATATATATATATATATATATATATATATATATATATATATATATATATATATATATATATATATATATATATATATATATATATATATATATATATATATATATATATTTTTTTTTTTATTGTGATATCACACACAAGTAAACACTCTGCAGGACTGCTTGTATGTATGATGTATTTTCTACCGCTTGTCCCTTTCAGGGTCGCTGGAGCCTATATCAGCTGCATTTGGGCGGAAGGCGGGGTATATATATATATATATATATATATATATATATATATATATATATATATATATATATATATATATATAATTATTATTATTTTTTAATTGCATTTATTTTTTAATTTTGCACACATGATATCACACACAAGTAAACACTCTGCAGGACTGCTTGTATCGCACATGGTATCACACACTTTACATGATTCGATATCGGACCGATATCCGGCATCAGTATCGGATCTGGACGCCCCTAATTTATATTACTGTTTTTATTAAAGCCACTTGTTGCTAGGCAGAATTTAGAGTGCTCATTATTATTAACTGCCGTGTTCTCTGTTCTTCTCTTCAGATGAGTCACATGATCCAGGTCCCGGTCCAGCGGGCGGAACCGGGTCAGCGGGTCATGTTTGGATTGAAGTGCATCGCAGGTCTGTGTGTGTGTGTGTGTGTGTGTGTGTGTGTGTGTGTGTGTGTGTGTGTGTGTGTGAGGGGCTCTCATGAGTGCTGACAGACGACTTGCCCAGGAGAGTTCCAGCCATCCTCTGTGTTTGTGCACGTGTACGTGAGTGGCGCCCCCTGTGGGTGGAGTAAAACAAGACATGATTGTCGTACACATGTTATCACCTATAATAGTGATACAGCTATTAATAGACATCATAGATATCATCTGAGTTTCATCGATGATATTAACCATTACTTGAAGACATTTTGCTCGATGATGTTTTTCTACCGATCTTGATTCAATTTGACACACACCTGCTCGTCGGGCCCCTGAAGGCGTGTACCCAATTTGCTGGTGATTGGGTTTCACACCGTGAAGCTGTGTGACACCCAATCATATATTTCTGTCCCGCCTCCTGAAGTGGAAGTTTATTTTGTTGATCTGTATGTGTCAAGATGCACGTTATCGCAGACGTGTCCAAACGTCTTCCACTGAGGGCCACAAGCTGAAAAATTCAAGCATGTGGCGGCCATCCATCCATCCATTTTCTACCGCTTGTCCCTTTTGGAGTCGCGGGGGGTGCATGTGACGGCCATTTTGGTCATTTTCATTTTTAAAACCAATACCTTATTTAAATTTGGTTTTAACCTTTAGGGCTCCCGGGGACCTGGAAGGGTCTCAGTAATAACATTTTTAAAAATAAGTGTTTTATTTTCTTTATTTTATTTTATTTTTTTCTACACTTAAATCTCTAGATCAACTTCAGATCTATCTGTCGATACAACGTTTTTTTGTATGTTTTATTGCTTTTTTGTTATAAAAAATGTTGTTTTTTTCATGGCAAAAACACAAAATATGCAATATTTTACCACCAACATGGATTCATTATTATTTTTTGAGCAATTAAAACTTTTTTTTTTAAAATCCCCAAATATTGGGGATCCAAAGGACCTCACTCGTAAAAAGTGTTAAAAAATAAAAAAAACATTTTTTTAAACTTTCAAATCTTTAATCTATAGATCAACTTTAGATCTGTCAATATTAAGGTTTTTTTGTATGTTTTATACTCTTTTTGTTAAAGAAAATGTAGTATTTTTTTAATGCAAAAACAAAAAATTTGCAATATTTTATCTCCAACATGGATTTGAATTCATTATTATTTTTGGACAATAAAATAAAAAAATCCCCCAACTATTGGGGATCCAAAAGGACCTCACTTGTAAAAAGTGTTAAAAAATAAGTCATACTTTTTAATTTTTTTTATTTTTTTTTTACTTTCAAATCTTTAATCTATAGATCAACTTTAGATCTGTCAATATTAAGGTTTTTTTGTATGTTTTATACTCTTTTTGTTAAAGAAAATGTAGTATTTTTTTTACTGCAAAAACACAAAATTTGTAATATTTTATCTCCAACATTGATTTTAATTCATTATTATTTTTGGAGCAATAAAATAAAAAAATCCCCCAGCTATTGGGGATCCAAAAGGACCTCACTCGTAAAAAGTGTTAAAAAATAAGTCATACTTTTTACTTTTTTTTTACTTTCAAATCTTTAATCTATAGATCAACTTTAGATCTGTCAATATTAAGTTTTTTTTTGTATGTTTTATACTCTTTTTGTTAAAGAAAATGTAGTATTTTTTTAATGCAAAAACACAAAATTTGCAATATTTTATCTCCAACATTGATTTTAATTCATTATTATTTTTGGAGCAATAAAATAAAAAAATCCCCCAGCTATTGGGGATCCAAAAGGACCTCACTCGTAAAAAGTGTTAAAAAATAAGTCATACTTTTTACTTATTTTTTTTTTTTAACTTTCAAATCTTTAATCTATAGATCAACTTTAGATCTGTCAATATTAAGTTTTTTTGTATGTTTTATACTCTTTTTGTTAAAGAAAATGTAGTATTTTTTTATGGCAAAAACACAAAATTTGCAATATTTTACCACCAACATTGATTTGAATTCATTATTATTTTTGGAGCAATAAAATAAAATAAAAAAATCCCCCAATTATTGGGGATCCAAAAGGACCTCACTCGTAAAAAGTGTTAAAAAATAAGCCATACTTTTTACTTTTTTTTTTTTTTTTACTTTCAAATCTTTAATCTATAGATCAACTTTAGATCTGTCAATATTACGTTTTTTTTTGTATGTTTTATACTTTTTTTGTTAAAGAAAATGTAGTATTTTTTTATGGCAGAAACACAAAATTTGCAATATTTTACCACCAACATTGATTTGAATTCATTATTATTTTTGGAGCAATAAAATAAAATAAAAAAATCCCCCAATTATTGGGGATCCAAAAGGACCTCACTCGTAAAAAGTGTTAAAAAACAAGTCATACCTTTTACTTTTTTTTTTTTTTTTTTACTTTCAAATCTTTAATCTATAGATCAACTTTAGATCTGTCAATATTAAGTTTTTTTTTGTATGTTTTATACTCTTTTTGTTAAAGAAAATGTAGTATTTTTTTATGGCAGAAACACAAAATTTGCTATATTTTACCACCAACATTGATTTGAATTCATTATTATTTTTGGAGCAATAAAATAAAATAAAAAAATCCCCCAATTATTGGGGATCCAAAAGGGCCCCACTCGTAAAAAGTGTTAAAAAATAAGTCATACTTTTTACTTATTTTTTTTTTAAACTTTCAAATCTTTAATCTATAGATCAACTTTAGATCTGTCAATATTAAGTTTTTTTGTATGTTTTATACTCTTTTTGTTAAAGAAAATGTAGTATTATTTTAATGCAAAAACACAAAATTTGCAATATTTTACCACCAACATGGATTTGAATTCATTATTATTTTTGGAGCAATAAAATAAAATAAAAAAAATCCCCCAATTATTGGGGATCCAAAAGGGCCCCACTCGTAAAAAGTGTTAAAAAATAAGTCATACTTTTTACTTATTTTTTTTTTTAACTTTCAAATCTTTAATCTATAGATCAACTTTAGATCTGTCAATATTAAGTTTTTTTTGTATGTTTTATACTCTTTTTGTTAAAGAAAATTTTGTATTTTTTTATGGCAGAAACACAAAATTTGCAATATTTTACCACCAACAATGACTTGAATTCATTATTATTTTTGGAGCAATAAAATAAAATAAAAAAATCCCCCAATTATTGGGGATCCAAAAGGGCCCCACTCGTAAAAAGTGTTAAAAAATAAGTCATACTTTTTACTTATTTTTTTTTTTAACTTTCAAATCTTTAATCTATAGATCAACTTTAGATCTGTCAATATTAAGTTTTTTTGTATGTTTTATACTCTTTTTGTTAAAGAAAATGTAGTATTTTTTTTATGGCAGAAACACAAAATTTGCAATATTTTACCACCAACATGGATTTGAATTCATTATTATTTTTGGAGCAATAAAATAAAAAAATCCCCCAACTATTGGGGATCCAAAAGGACCTCACTCGTAAAAAGTGTTAAAAAATAAGTCATACTTTTTACTTTTTTTTAACTTTCAAATCTTTAATCTATAGATCAACTTTAGATCTGTCAATATTAAGTTTTTTTTGTGTATGTTTTATACTCTTTTTGTTAAAGAAAATGTAGTATTTCTTTACGGCAAAAACACAAAATTTGCAATATTTTACCACCAAAATTGATTTTAATTCATTATTATTTTTGGAGCAATAAAATAAAATAAAAAAATCCCCCAATAATTGGGGATCCAAAAGGGCCCCACTCGTAAAAAGTGTTAAAAATAAGTCACACTTTTAACTTTTTTATTTTACTTTCAAAACTTGAATCTCGAGATCAACTTCAAATCTATCTGTCAATATTAAAGTTTTATTTTTGTATGTTTTATACTCTTTTTGTTAAATAAAATTTATTTTTTTATGGCAAAAAACCCAAAATTTTAAATATTTTACCACCAACATTGATTGGTGGTAATCATTATTATTTATTTATCAATTAACATTTTATTTTTTTTAAATCCCCAATTATTGGGGATCTAAAAGGGCCCCACTCATAAATTAAAAAAAAAAAAACGTCATACTTTTTTTTTTATGTTCAACACTTGAATCTCTGGATCACCTTCAGATCTATCCGTCGATTTTGTATTTTTTGTGGACATTTTTTTACTTTATAAACTTGAATCTCTAGATCACCTTCAGATCTATCCGTCGATTGTTTTGTTTTTTGGAAAATGTTTTATTTTATCTCTAGATCAACTTCAGATCTATCTGTCAATATTAATTATTTTTTTTGTATGTTTTATGTTCTTTTTGTTTAAGAAAATTTAGTTTTTTTAAATGGCAAAAACACAAAATATGCAATATTTTACCACCATTATTATTATTATTATTATTTTTTAAGCAATTTAATTTTTTTTTACAAAATCCCACTAAAATTCTCAGGGATCCAAAAGGGTCCCAACTCATAAAAAGTGTTCAAAATAAATCATACTTTATTTTTTATTTTTTTTAAACTTTCAACTTCAGATCCATCAGTTGTTTTAAATTTTGTATAATTTTTTATGTGGTTTTTTTGTTTTGTTTATTCCCTTTGCTGCTCAAAATATACAATATTTCCCCAAAAAATATTTCAAAATGGATTATTTGATGTGAAGTAATTTGACCCTTAAATAGGTCAATAATTCATAACAACATTGATTTTAATTTATTATTATACATTTTTAAAATCAAAAACAGACCAAAAATCCCACACATTATTATCTTTTTTATTGATTTCATCGCTTAAATCTCTACATACGTATTTTTTAAATGTTGTTTTTATTTATGTATTTTAATTTGTTTTATGTTTTTTTTGTAATAGTATTTTTAGAATGCGCGGCGGGTCTTTAAAAAATTAGCTGCGGGCTGCAAATGGCCCCGGGGTGGCACTTTGGATACCGTTGCGCTATTACCTCTAGCGCCACCCCAGGTGACCTCAAAAGTGTGCATATTGATCACATTGCACACAGATGAGAAGAGGAGAGTGTTGAGTGGACAAGTTTTGGGTGGGAAGCCACAGAATAGAAAAGACACTAAGAACATGTTTATTCTCTGACTGACATGATTGACAGCTAGCATCTCCTTCTGGGTGGCCTCTCTCTCTCTCTGTGCGTGTGTGTGTGTGTGTTTGTGTGTGTGTGTGTGTGCGTGTGTGTGTGGGTGGGTGGGTGGCTCAAAGTTGCCCTCTCAGCTATTTTTTCACCCGCGACTTTAAAGAGTCTGCGAGTAAATTCTATGAATACAATGTCGGGTCACACTTGGGTTTTTATAGGCGATACAGAGCTGGACTTTTTATTTGTCTTTTTATTTTATTTTATTTTTATTTACGGCAAAAAAACGAATTGTTGGTGCTATTGTAGTTTTTGTGGTGGAGGGCGCATGACAAAACGTCAAATGTGTGGCTTATAAAGTCAAAGTTCGAACAAAAGAATGCCATAGTTAGCAGAGGTGGGACCAAGTCATTGCTTTGCAAGTCACAAGTAAGTCTCAAGTCTTTGCCCTCAAGTCTCGAGTCAAGTCCCGAGTCAAGACAGGCAAGTCCCGAGTCAAATCCAAAGTCAAGACTGGAAAGTCTCAAGTCAAGTCCCAAGTCCTGCATTTTGAGTTTCGAGTCCTTTCAAGTCCTTTTAACCACAGACTAATATTTTTACACAGATTGTGTATGCTTTTAAAACGCTGTATTTATTTATTAAAACAAGTGCATTTGAAATTGCAGGAAAAAAAATAGTGCTGACATTGCACTTCATAATAGCACTATTAACCAGTTATTTTAAACATTTAACTCATTCCTTTACGGAATAAACACATTTGAAAAAACAAGTGCAACTGTACTTATTTGTACAAAAGTGTTAACATTGTATTTCCATGGCATATTGCATTGTAACTAGTTCCACAGCCGTTTCTATCCTGTTCTTACCTTATCTCAGTGATCTCATCTCATACTGTATGTGTGTTTATGTGTGCGTACACATGAAAAACATAACAAATACATGAACAAAACAATGAACAGAGTTGTACTTTTTAGATG